>NC_083589.1:45625834-45720834 GCF_027579695.1 Neoarius graeffei
TAATATGAAAACATTAATATAAACCATAATTAGGATATAAAAAATGGATAGAGAAGGTGAAATGTATTCAATTCTATTTTATCAAAACAAGTGGTGCTGGTCAAAGGATCGACCTCACATGTTTATGTTAACAGGTTTGTTCCAGCACGCTTTCCAAGTATAGAGCTCTTTGGGGATATTGTGGGCTCCAGTTTTTCTACTGCAGTGGTGGGATATGCAGTATCAGTATCAGTGGCTAAAGTTTATGCAACAAAGCATGATTATAAAATTGATGGGAATCAGGTATGTGTTAAAAAACACCAGTCATGTAAACAAAATATGTGTTTGCATTTAACATGTGAGAAATGGAATGACTTTTAAAAAAAAGCATATGTATGCATGTGTGTATGTGAGCCTTGTTTAAGAAATTTAATCAAAGAAGAAGCTCTTACACATGATGAAAAAATCTTCATGATTTAAGAGAGATTATATTGAACAACCTTGCATGGGTCACTATAACTTGCTAGAACAGAGAAAAAAAACTGGTAGAGAATAAGAAGTCTTATTACTCCCATGCTGTGGAATGTAGAGCTAACCTACTTTTGGCACTTTTTTTTTTAACAGGAATTGATAGCCTTTGGAATTAGCAACATTTTCTGTGGCTGTTTCTCAGGCTTTGTGGCAACCACTGCACTCTCACGTACAGCCATACAGGAGGGCACAGGGGGCAAGACTCAGGCACACATGCACGCACACACACACACACACACACACATACACACACACACAGTCTCTCTGATATTCTGATCTACTTCTTGCAGATTGCAGGGTTGATCTCAGCTCTGATGATGCTTATAGTAATCATGGGCCTAGGACCTCTACTGCAACCACTGCAGAAGGTAGGTTGGACATACAATTGGAGGACATATTGCATGTATGGCTACTACTGGATATAAATAGAACACTGAAAATTATTTTTGAATTACATTAAGACTTGTTTTATAACAATAACACTGTTAGACATGACTATTCTCTGTTTCTGGCTTCCAGTCAGTGTTGGCTGGCATAGTTATTGCCAACCTGAAGGGCATGTTCATGCAACTCAACGATGTCCCCATATTGTGGAAGCAAAATAGGACAGACTGTGTAAGTAACTCATTTGTGGTGAAAAGATTAAAAGACCTCTGTTTAATGAATTTTAATAAATTAATATCAATTAATGAAGCAATAACAACCCTTCTTCCCATATTGGACCCACCCCTTCTGTTGTAACTATGTATGCTTGCTGAGTTGGCATTTTAGGACAGGGGCAGGATTGAGTGAGTCTATTTTGTCTGGGGGTGAAACTAATTTCTTGGTTAGAAAAATATAAAAAGAAGCCTGGAATTAAGAAATTAACCAGTTCTATTAAATAAAGCAACTTATATATCTTTCAGGGGCGGCACGGTGGTGTAGTGGTTAGCGCTGTCGCCTCACAGCAAGAAGGTCCTGGGTTCGAGCCCCAGGGCCGGCGAGGGCCTTTCTGTGCGGAGTTTGCATGTTCTCCCCGTGTCCGCGTGGGTTTCCTCCGGGTGCTCCGGTTTCCCCCACAGTCCAAAGACATGCAGGTTAGGTTAACTGGTGACTCTAAATTGACCGTAGGTGTGAATGTGAGTGTGAATGGTTGTGTGTGTCTATGTGTCAGCCCTGTGATGACCTGGCGACTTGTCCAGGGTGTACCCCGCCTTTCGCCCATAGTCAGCTGGGATAGGCTCCAGCTTGCCTGCGACCCTGTAGAAGGATAAAGCGGCTAGAGATAATGAGATGAGATATATCTTTCATTATACCTTATTACACATTATACTATTAACCTTCAAAGGGTTGTTTGCAAATCCAACAATATATCATAAATTATTAAAGCACATAAAAAAGAAAATTCAATTATACCAATGTTTCTATAGTCATCTCCAATTCCTTATTATAGTACTTTTTTATAGGGTTTTATAGAATTTTTATAGAGTTATTTGATATTTATATTGCATATCTGTTACTGAGTAGAGCTCTGCTGGTGTTGGATTCAACTAACTTGGTAGAAAAAATGACTATAGAATTATTCATATTGATGCTCATATCAATATGAACTTTCCTACAGTTTATTTGGGTGTTTATATGCATTAACATTATATGCTGGGGCTGGGCGAAAGTTAGGTAACTGGATGAGTACTAATATATATACTCAATATATTTACTTTTTCACAGTGTATTTGGGTGTTTACATGCATTGCTTGCATTGTACTGGGCTTGGATGTAGGTTTACTGACTGGCATCGTGTTTGAGCTGGGAACTGTGGTGCTCAGGACCCAATTGTAAGTAACATGGATTTGAAATTTGAACGAAAATATTTTATATATCCCAGTCATCATTATCATATGTGCTTAAAATGTTTATTGAAGATGTATGCAAAGAGATCTACTCGTGCTATTAGTTAGTATAAATGAATAATATTGTGAACAACAACAAGAACAACAGCAAAACTTTCAATATGTAGTTTAAATGTGAAAATTTAATCTTTAATCGTCCTGTAAGGATCCTGTTCAACAAATGTTATGATAGAAAGAATGAGTCTGACTAAAGAAGTCTAAAACCTTGTTAGTTAAGTGTGATTTCCTAACACAGTGAATGTCAGGCTTTGATCTATTTGTTGGATATTCATGTCCTGAAATGGCCGTAAGCTTAATCAGTTCACTTTGTAATCAGATACCAGCTGTGAAAATGTCTATGATGCTTCTGCTTCAGTCAGAATGAAGCCTTTAAATGCAATTGCCTCCCTTTCCACTTTTGAAGATAACCAGACTAGTTGAGATAGGCTTATAGGCCAAATAGCAGTTGCAAAAGACATATTTCTATTTCTATGTATAGTTTTCAGAACTATATATAGTATAAAATGTCAAAATTTTAGCATGTACAGGGTTTTCCCTGGCCTGTACATACCATATTACTTCAGTATTGAAACAATAGTGTATAAAAAGAGCATTACTGGACAAGTGTATTACTAAATATGCTGACAATTACCATTTATTTACAAATCTAAGGAACATGAATGTCATATTTGAACTGAATAGACTTTAGAACACCACCAGTTTCTGTTTAAAGGGATATATGATACTGTGTTTCTGAAGTTTTTGTAATATACTGTCATCTAGTCCTTCCTGTTCAACCCTTGGGAATATACCAGGCACTGATATCTACAGGAATATGAAAGACTACAAAAATGTATGAAAATAGTAACTCGAATAATATTTTAAATTCCAATTTATTGCATAAAGCAAATTTCCATCTCAAAAATAACTGTCTCTTTCTCAGATCAATGGGATTTCTGGAATAAAGATTTTCAAATGCAACTCGCCCATATATTTTGCCAACATTGACTACTTCAAAGAACAGTTACGAGATGCTGTAAGTTTCGTAATATGTTTTCATATAGATAAATATCATATGCTATAAGTTTTATAAATCACAGTAATGTATTGGTAATACCTTCTGATTTACATTATCATTAATTTCACAGATTGTGACTAATTTATGTCCATGTTAATGCATGACAGGTGGGATTTGATGCTGTGCAGGTCTTCAAGAAGAGGAACAAAGCATTAAAGAAGATCCACAAACTAGTTAAAAAGGGGACTCTGAAAGTCACAGAGGTACACAAACAGAAACAAGATGTGGATACCACAGATAGCTTTTACTACATATCATTATATAATTTAATAATTACGCAAGTTTAAAGTATACAGTGCTCAGCGTAAATGAGTACACCCCCTTTGAAAAGTAACATTTTAAACAATATCTCAATGAACACAAACAATTTCCAAAATGTTGACAAGACAAAGTTTAATATAACATCTGTTTAACTTATAACGGGAAAAAGTAAGGTTAATAATATAACTTAGAGTACACATTTTTCAGTTTTACTCAAATTAGGGTGGTGCAAAAATGAGTACACCCCACAACAAAAACTACTACATCTAGTACTTTGTATGGCCCCCATGATTTTTAACGACAGCACCAAGTCTTCTAGGCATGGAATGAACAAGTTGGCGACATTTTGCAACATCAATCTTTTTCCATTCTTCAACAATGACCTCTTTTAGTGACTGGATGCTGGATGGAGAGTGATGCTCAACTTGTCTCTTCAAAATTCCCCATAGGTGTTCGATTGGGTTCAGATCAGGAGACATACTTGGCCACTGAATCACTTTCACCCTGTTCTTCTTCAGAAATCCAACAGTGGCCTTAGATGTGTGTTTTAGTCATGTTGGAAAAGTGCATGACGACCAAGGGCACGGAGTGATGGTACTGTAGCATCTTCTCTTTCAGTATAGAGCAATACATCTGTGAATTCATGATGCCATCAATGAAATGCAGCTCCCCGACACCAGCAGCACTCATGCAGCCCCACATAAGGACACTGCCACCACCATGTTTCACTGTAGGCACCATGCATTTTTCTTTGTATTCCTCACCTTTGTGACGCCATACAGTTTTGAAGCCATCAGTTCCAAAAACATTTATCTTGGTCTCATCACTCCAGAGTATAGAGTCCCAGTAGTCTTCATCTTTGTCAGCATGGGCCCTGGCAAACTCTAGGTGGGCTTTTTTGTGCCTGGGCTTTAGGAGACGCTTCTTTCGTGGACGGCATCCATGCATGCCATTCCTCTGCAGTGTACGCCGTATTGTGTCACGGGAAATAGTCACCCCAGTTTGGCTTTCTACTTCTTTAGATAACTGCAGTGAACTTGCATGCCGATTTTCTTCAACCCTTCTCATCAGAAGATGCTCCTGTCGAGGTGTTAACTTCCGTGGACGACCTGGACATCTCTTAAATCGGTTGCAGTTCCATCTTTCTTAAATTTTTGTACCACTTTTGCTACAGCATTCTGACTGATAAGTAAAGCTTTGCTGATCTTCTTGTAGCCTTCACCTTTGTGGTGGAAAGAAATTATTTTCTTTGGGGAATTCTGAAGAGACAAGTTGAGCATCACTCTCCATCCAGCATCCAGCCACTAAAAGAGATCATTGTTGAAGAATGGAAAAAGATTGATGTTGCAAAATGTTGCCAACTTGTTCATTCCATGCTTAGAAGACTTGGTGCTGTCATTAAAAATCATGGAGGCCATACAAAGTACTAGATGTAGTAGTTTTTGTTGTGGGGTGTACTCATTTTTGCGCCACCCTAATTTGAGTAAAACTGAAAAATGTGTACTCTAAGTTATATTATTAACCTTACTTTTTCCCGTTATAAGTTAAACAGATGTTATATTAAACTTTGTCTTGTCAACATTTTGGAAATTGTTTGTGTTCATTGAGATATTGTTTAAAATGTTACTTTTCAAAGGGGGTGTACTCATTTACGCTGAGCACTGTATGTAATGCCTTACTGTAATGCTTTAAAATGAATATCATTAGTAACGACCAAAATGAATTAAGAAAGCAGGGGGAAAATAATATTAATTATTTGTTATTTTATTGTCAAGCACAAAACTATCGATAAATCGCGGCATCCGGATCCCAGAAAAAGGCAGCCTTGCCCCAGGGCTAATCTCGCATGACGTCACATGCGGAACCCTGGTTATCTGGGTCATTTCGGTTCATCTGACTCCATGCTTGTTTACTCACTGAAATTGGATATTGTTGCTGGAATCCTACAAAAATAACGATGAGAAGGCGCTGTGTTGTGTTTGGATGTTCAAATCCATATACAACAGGAGATTCAGTTCATGAATTTCCAAGAAATGGCACTAATCTAAAGCGACAGTGGGCGAGGTTTGTGCAAACGAAGTGGGCAGATTTTGTGTCGCCTACTAATAATAAATCTGATTTATCAAGATTCATCACCACCAGAACGACCACATGGGAATTATTGGAGCAAAAAAGAAACCCATTTATTTAATAAATTACATTTGATCTGACATTTGGACAGTTCATCAATTCCCCTATTATCACCCACTTCATATTTTCTTTCAATAATTACACTGAATCTGGTGACTTGTCTAGGGTGTCCCCTGCCTTGTGCCCATAGTCAGCTGGGATAGACTCCAGCTTGCCTGCGACCCTGTAGAACAGGATAAGCAGCTACAGATAATGGATGGATGGATGGATGGATGGATGGATAATTACACTGAATGTTTTAAAACTGTATGTTTTAAAGATAATATTTCTGCATTTATTGAGGTACATGTAAATATTTTCCCTATATTTTGCAGTGGTCAGCTTAGAATAAAAATCCACAAACCAATCTGTGTTTCCAATTCTCTCTGGCTGGTGGTGCGCTATCGGTGGTGAGTGGGACTGTCGTGAACTGGCAGTTTCTTGTCTTGGGGGCTTGAAAAGGATATTTACTCTGGAATATCCTTGATAAACATCTGCCCCTTCATCCGACATATAAGAATCCCAATCACTATCAGAATTCTCTCCAAAACATGATTCCACTGCTGTGTACACGAACGAAATTGATACCAGGATTGTTACATGATCTTCAGGATCTTCCAGTTCAGTCTCGGCAGATTCCATGAAAATCGGCCGATCTTATTGATTTTTCCATCAATTTATGGCCTTTTGGATTAGCTATGGTTCGAAAACACATGGTCAATGAACATAATGATTGTTGCTTTGTACAAGGAAAAAAGTGTGGTTCAGGGACATTAAATTCACTTTAAGGAAATGCCACACTCTATACTTAAAAATCACTTTTTCTGACAAATGAGATAAACTAGATTGTTTTGTCTTAAACCTGCAAATCTTGTGAAATATTACCTCATATAGAAATTACATGTCTGTTGCAGAGTGGCTTGGTGTCAGTGGAACCTCTAGGTATGGTTAATGCGGGGTTTGAGAGTGAGCGGGACCCTGAGCAAGTGGAAGTCGGATCACAGCAGGAAGTAGAAGCTGGGGTTCAAACGGACATGGATGTGGAGGTGCAAGTGGACTGGACGGCTGCACTGCCTGTCAATGTCACAGTCCCTAAAGTCAACATCCATAGCTTGGTTATGGACTTCACTGCTGTCTCCTTCCTGGATGTGATGGCTGCAAAGTCCCTTAAACTGGTGGGTTTTGATAAGCCTGTCTCTTTTCAAGAAAAAAAAATCATAGATAATTCAGAGGCCAGATGACCTGTAGGCATTATAATGGAGACATACTGGGTTTTTTTTCTTCTGAAAACTAGCGTGGCTAAATTTCCCCCAGAATTAATCTGGAATATAAGTAATTAATATACATATAGGACACTTTTTCAATGGAATAAAAACATGTATTCTATTCCCTTTTAGCAGGTTCCATTCATTTGGTTTGACAGCATTCAATATTGTTATGATATCATATTGTCTTACGTGTACTATGTCACTCTACCCAATGGAGAATAAGCATTGAATATAGTTTACGATATTGCATGGTTGTCAAGACAACATGACGTCACACGTCGGAGCTGATGCAAATATTCAACAAGAGTTTTCTGCTGTGCATGCTCAGAAGCATTTCTTTGTTCGCCAGTGGCGCCCTTAGTAAACTGTCACAGTGAACTAAAAATGCCATCAGATATGTCTTAGACGTAAAACTTCCGTGCTAGCAAGCGACCATGACAATTTGGAAACAAATCTTTAACTGTTCCATCGAATGTGTATGTATAATAATAATAATATTGGCTGGCTTTTTTTATCGATGTATATCAGATATATTCCATTCGGCTAGCATGATATGAACTCATCTTCGACTTGTTCAATATCGTGCTAGCTGAATGGAATGTATCTGATATGCCACTCAATGCCAGCCAATATTCCTTAAGGCCCGGTCCCACTGGCCGATGGACACAAAACGTATGCAAAAAGGACACAGCGGACAAGCAAAATTTCGGGGGTGGCTCTATCCGTTTTCATCCGCTCCAGAAATGGACAAAATTGGTGAAAATTTGCGAAAACTGAACGGAAAAGAACGGACATGGGTAGTATATAGCGGGGATGTTAAACGCATGTTCATAGGAAGCCTAGCGGATGAAAGCGGATGGAAGTGGATGACAGCTCCGAAGGGGTTACCGGTGATAACTGAGAAGCGGACGCATAGCAGAAAGAGCGGATGCATAGCGGATGAAGGGGATGCATCACGTACGCCTAACGGAAACAAAGGGGATGTTGCGCGGATGTATATCGGATGCAGACCGTTCACTGCGCATGCGGGGGGTATGAATTGCGTCTGCTCCACGGATATAAAGGGATGCAGCACGCACGCCGTCAGCATAAAGCGGAAAGACGTGCTGGCGGCTACATCGATACATCTCTACTACATCTCGTTTTTGAAGAAGGCTACATTGATACATCTCTACTACATCTTGTATCAACACCATGGCTGTTCGACTCGTACTGAGATCCAGATGATTTTCTCCCCCCTTTTATACAAAATATCGATTGTCCGCTAGGTGTCCTTCTACATACTCTAGACATACTCCAGACATCCTAAATATACGAGATACATCCCAGATATAAACGCTTTGTCCGTTTTGAATACTTTATATACGAGATGCATACGCTTACATCCTTTCTATTTCCATGCTACTAACGATGAATAGACGTTTCATGTACCTTATCTTTCCTCCCTCTTTCCGTTTTCAGCTGCAGCGGATGTGAGTTGCGAGGATGCCCAGAGGATGCAGAGAGGATACAGCAGACGTTTAACGGATGATAACGGACATAGAACGTTTGTTGCTCGTATATGTCGTGGATTTACATCGTACACGGCGGAAAGTTCATCCGTTCTAAAAGTTTTGTGCAGCTCAAAACTTTTTGCGCGGATGAAATCACAGTGGACGGATGCTCGATGGATAGAGCGTATGAAGCACGTATGCAATGAGTACACAACGGATGCATAGCGTTTTCCAACGGATGGCAAAGATTTTTTTACGTTTTACATCCTCTTTGCATCCGTAAGTGCAGTGGGACCGGGCCTTTAAATGTTAGTTAAAACATGATGGTATGTGCAGTTAAAAAGACTTAATGACAGGGCGATAAGATGTGGCCTGAAGTGGAGTTACAGTTACTAGATACAGTTGATTATTGTCTAATAAGAGCATGCCCCAAAATGTTTTATTCCTGTAACATTTTTTAAAAATTTATTAATGAATACCACATCAAATGGGCAGCACGGTGGTGTAGTGGTTAGCGCTGTCGCCTCACAGCAAGAAGGTCCGGGTTCGAGCCCCGTGGCCGGCGAGGGCCTTTCTGTGCGGAGTTTGCATGTTCTCCCCGTGTCCGCGTGGGTTTCCTCCGGGTGCTCCGGTTTCCCCCACAGTCCAAAGACATGCAGGTTAGGTTAACTGGTGACTCTAAATTGACCGTAGGTGTGAATGTGAGTGTGAATGGTTGTCTGTGTCTATGTGTCAGCCCTGTGATGACCTGGCGACTTGTCCAGGGTGTACCCCGCCTTTCGCCCGTAGTCAGCTGGGATAGGCTCCAGCTTGCCTGTGACCCTGTAGAACAGGATAAAGCGGCTAGAGATAATGAGATGAGATGAGATGAGACCACATCAAACATTTTATCTATGGAGGAAGAAGAACATGTTTCTATTATCACTTATTTTATAGCAACTATAAACAGTTGTTCCCTGACCAACCTGTCTTTTTCTCTCTATCTTTAATAATACAAAAAAGATCAGCTTGTCATATTGCTCCAAATCCCTTTGTCCTGAAGACTTTCATGTGTCAGAACACTTAACGAAACAGCTTTATCTGACTGTTACAAAGCATTAATACTGAGAACTCCTTCCAAAAATGCTAAATAAACATCTTGTCACAGAAGAGGATCCATTCATGTAGACCATCCACTAGACAAGTCTGTGTCTAAGTCATTACTATAGAAATGATAATGATTAGAATAACATAATAATATAATGTGAGCAATGCCATTATAGAAGATTAATCACCTCCTGACCAATGAGATTCAAGAATTCAACGTTGTTGTGCTTTGTATTTAGAATGATGGATTTCCTGTCACATCAGTGAATTGCCACTCTCTAGCTAAGATGGACCACATCACCAAACCATTTGTACTGAGCTTGACATCCAGTGTATTGATGCATGTAGTAAAAGACCTGTACATTTTAGCACACTGAATGTCAGAGTCAGACAGTACAGCTTTGTAAGCGACACTGTGTTGTTGGAATGTTATCAGATAATAACCGTACCATTCATCATGAACTTTGTGCATTTATTGATAGGTCTTACATCTCCGAATACTGGGTGGTCATTAATCATATCTTTGCCCTCCACAGGTCATAAAGGAATTCATACGCATTGGTGTCAACGTCTATATTGCTGGCTGTGATGGTGTGACTTGAGTCAAATAACACCACAGTAGATAAGCATAACACAGAATTACATAACAATCTTTGTATTTATTTTGTCATAGATTATTAGCACTAATAATTTCACTAGTTACTGTATAAATGTATCTGATCTGAATTGTTGTTTGGATTTGATTTTTGAAACAGCATGCCTTTCTTTAAATAGGAGTATAACAATGTTTGTATTATTAAAAAGGATGCTGTCACTTCAACCTGAAAGTATTTGGTGTTACAGATGATACTGTCAGGAGGATGGAGGCCCTGTGTTTCTTTGATGAGGTGGTGACCAGAGACCTGCTCTTCCTCTCTGTCCATGATGCCATCCTCTTTATCAAGCTGGAAACCTCCAGCAGGAGTATCTCAGACCCCATGGCAGATAAGGTAGGCTGTAGATCGTAGTTTAGTCCGTGTGAGACAGTGTTTAGAGTTGCAATATGCAGAAGAGCTGAAAGTTCACCTTAAGCATATATAAATATATAAACTATGACTGCTAGATATCGCTTTAGACCACAGGTTCTCAAAATTTTTGTAGCCAATGACCCTTTTAAGTGTAAAATAAATTCCACAGGCCCCTTCATTACAGTTTTTCATGAACCTGAGCTCAGGCTACTTTCTGTATTGAGTTTCACTTATTCTCCCATGTTCTCATGGGTTTTCACCAGTTTCTACAATTTCCTCCCACTGTCCAAAACATGCAGATAGGTGGATTGACTATGCTAAATTGCCCCATGGTGTGAAAGTGTGTGTGTGAATTTTACCCTGCATCCCATCCAGGGTGAATTCTCCCACCCACCAGGTGATTGGCTCTGGATCCATCACAACCCTGATCAAGATAAAGCAGTTACTGAAGATAAATAAATGTACCGGAGAGCTTTTTTTTAAATTATATTTTTTATTATATTTCTAACTTTCCACTGACAGAACACATTAAGTCCAACTAAACATTATTTATAGGCCCTTTTTTAAGTTATTGAGATTTTGTTTAAACCCATTCAAACCAGTGGAAGAGTCAAACAAGCTAATATCTATAAAAACCTCAAAATATAATAGTTTTAAAAATGGTAGGTTGTGATTTTCACTGCTGTAGCTAAAAAACAAACAAACAAACAAACAAACAAACAAACAAACAAACAAACAAACAAACAAACAAACAAACAAACCACAGACCCCCTGGCTATGCTTCATAGATTCCACTTTGACAACCACTGCCTTGGACTGTTTCACAGGCGTGATATTTCTGATAAGCATGAAGTCACTATGGGGTAAATGCTAGGAGATTTCTGTGAAAATAAAAATATTATTGTGCACTTTTATACAGTGCTTTAGGAATGCTTCTGAAAAAAAACGGATGCAATTGAACTAACTATTATATAGTTACTTTGGCACCTTGATACAGCCTGATTCCTATACTTACTGCACTTGCAAGAGTTATTGATTGATTTATAAGATTGATTTTTTTATGTCTAGATATCACAGATGAAGGACGACAAGGCACCACCACTGTTCACTGAAGATGAAAACCAGATTGAGACCTATGACAACCAGCACCTGGTATGGTTTTGTTTTTAATAACATATTACTGATTTTGACAAACTTTTAATCAATGCCTCTCTTCTTCACCCCAGGCTATTCATGAACTTTCAATCTGAATTTGGGCAAATTACTTGAGTTGTTGGACTCACTGATGAAGAAGAAGATGCAATCTTCCGACTGACTCAAGCTATCACCAAACATCAATAACTGTAGGTCCTATTACTAAACACTTGTTTGCTTTGTAAGTTAATATTGTAACTAGTTTCATTGTGCATTACATCCTGTTTGAGCTGAAACAGCAATGGAAGCAAAACACCAAAAAGGCCAGGCACATTCAAGTTTTTTAAGGAGGAACGCTGACTGACAACACACTAGAGGATGTCCACATAAACACTTGGCTTCCTCCCCTGTTACACCCTTCAATGGTGAGAAGAAGGACTGAGGACTTTAAATGAACCCAGGAGAAGTGACTGGACCATTTCTCTGTATGTGTGTCACCACAAAGTACAAAGCCTTAAGAATGGAATCAGTGTTTTAGCTACACAGAACTTTCAGTGATTAAAACCATCAAGGTTGAATTTGATAATAAAGACTGAATATCAGTTGTCAAATGTCATGCTATGTTGTTCTCAGTGCATTTTTGGAAAGTGTTTCAGAATGAAATCTCACAACTGTACTGTACATATTGTCACTGACATTCACAGTATTAAGGCTTGCTTCAGTAAAAATCCTGACATAATCATTTTAGATACAAAGAATCATTGTGTATTCATGCAACATATTAGCTATATTTATTTTACACTGGTGTTTTTGATATATGCCATAAAAGTAACCAGTGTGGCAGTGGTACAAGTAAGAAAACCACTCGTTTAACTAAACTGCCCATTTATCAAAGTATAACTTTCCAAAATAAAAATTTGAAAGGCTTTGAACTACTTTCTTTTCATCACTGTTTTCTTTGTCTGAAAATGTAATTTTTTTCATGTTACCTTTTATTGATAAGTCATTAAGGGCATGAACATAAGGCTCATGGATAAATCCCAGTTTATTTATATGAATAAGAATTATATGTATTAATATCCACATTAATTAAAGGACACTTTATTCACAGAATTAGTATTGTAGTTTTAAACATGTCTGCAACATGGACTGCACTCTGCTCCAATAAAGTACTTGTGTATCTTGTGACATTCTTTTGCTGGTTACTCACTAAAGTGAAACTAGCTAAAAGCATTAATCACACAAGCAAACATACATGAGCTGTCTTTCGCTCTCTCTCTCTCACACACACACACACACACACACACACACACACACACACACACACACTTAAACCAGGCATACTTTTAAAACACTCCAGGCCCAATTTCACTACCTGACTCTTGTTGTAAGGTAAGTTACAGTTAGTGTAATATTGAATCATCCCATATGAACATAGCAATAGCTAGTGCAGTGCTATTTGCAGAACATTTAAAACATTTAAAACTGTTTTCGATTTGAAGAAGTACTCCCTATTCTAACGGTCTGGTCAAGTAGTATTTTACATACAGATTCACCTTGTCTAAGATTATTAAAGCAGTTATGTAGTTGTTTCTCTACATACTGATTGTGTATTCACTATTACGACTGCTATAATTATTGATTACACTACACTGATTACACTACTAAGGATGTTGTATATCTGAATACATGATTGTTTAAGAGTAGTGGAAAGCTAAACTTTATCTGATTATCTCCAGTAACAAGATAAAGATTATGGCTCTGATAGTATCGTCAGTTGTTTATAGTCTGTTGTAAAGCGTTATGTTCTGTTGTAAATTGAAATTAATTACATCTTATTACAGTTAAATATTTATAGTTAGGGTGCTATGTGTGTTTCATGAATATCTTATAAAATATTATTATAGTTTTCACATTTAAATCATTGTGTTTTGTGAGGAATCGCACAGTATTTAGTAAAAGCAAAATTTGTAATTATGTGAAGATTGTGGATTAAGTCATTAAACTTTGTATTCACTCACTGAAGTGACTAATAATTATTTTAGCAAACATTTTGACAGTAGGTACAAAATTTGAATCTGATTAAATTTAGCATATTCAGCTGTAGATTGAATGTTGGCCTATTACTGATATAGTTACAATGTTGCATAAGTATTAGTGTTACTATTAATTGTTCCACCTGTCATATTTTGTACAAAAGTGTTTAATTTTTAGGGATGGGCCCTGCAGCTGCAGCCTGTTACACATCAAGACCTTGTATATTTATTAATGATGGAAAATATTGCCAAATGGAAACTGGATGACTTTTGAGCCTTGCCGCTTTGCAGAATGTTACAATACTCTTTTATAATTGTGATGAGATGAGGTCATATACACCTCCATCTCCAGTTTACTGATATCAGAGAGATGTCAGTTTTGATACTGGCCATTGAGAACAAAGCAGTGGAAACATATGATAGGAGAAAAGTACTTTAAAACATGCAGACTTGGTTTCTGCTTAATGTACAGATTTATTCAGAAAGAACATAGCAGTAATTACCTGAAAAAAAATCAGTCCTTAACGTATAAATAGATAACCTTTGTGATTACTGATGTATATTGCTCTGGATGGAAGCAAATAGAAGGGTTACCCTTGAGAAATCACTGCCTTTAATTGTTCTCGATGTCTTACATTACATTATGTCACAGAGATTGAATATTAGCGATTTCTCTCTCATGTTCCTTTGTAGAGTGGCATGTTTATCATCTAATTACATATTACATAATACGTCTATCTCAGGGCGGCACGGTGGTGTAGTGGTTAGCGCTGTTGCCTCACAGCAAGAAGGTCCTGGGTTCGAGCCCCGGGGCCGGCGAGGGCCTTTCTGTGTGGAGTTTGCATGGTTCTCCCCATGTCCACGTGGGTTTCCTCCGGGTGCTCCGGTTTCCCCCACAGTCCAAAGACATGCAGGTTAGGTTAACTGGTGACTCTAAATTGACCGTAGGTGTGAGTGTGAATGGTTGTCTGTGTCTATGTGTCAGCCCTGTGATGACCTGGCGACTTGTCCAGGGTGTACCCCGCCTTTTGCCCGTAGTCAGCTGGGATAGGCTCCAGCTTGCCTGCGACCCTGTAGAAGGATAAAGCGGCTAGAGATAATGAGATGAGAGACGTCTATCTCAGCCCTGCAATAACCTGCCGACTTGTCCAGGGTGTACTGTACCCCCCCTTTCGCCGATAGTCAGCTGGGATAGGCTCCAGCTTGCCTGTGAACCTGTAGAACAGTATAAGCGGCTACAGATAATGGATGGATGGATAATACGTCAATCAGTTCATATTATCAGTTGTGGGCAGGGTTGGAAGAGTTGAATAGAGACACTTATTACCAGTCTAAAAGAGAACTCTGGTACTCTTAGAAAGCAGGTCCAACTTAGTGTCATAATTAACTTTTAAAATTGAAAATACAACATGAAATTGAATATCTTTTTTTATGGAAGTGCTGAATCCATTGCTATGGTTCTGAACGTGGCTCTGTATAATATAAAACATTCCTGCAATTTTCCTGGGATGTTTTTAAAAATTGCAGCCCTTTTCCTCTAAACCAGAAAAAAACAAAACAAAACAAAACAAAACAAAAAACCCCATGACTTATATGGTTCAGAGGTTTTGGAAACTGAATCAATGCAGAAAAAGTTGTGGGCACGAGGCCTGGATTAAAAAGCTCTGCTAGCAGGTAAAATTAATAAACAGCATTGAATTCATTACACACCCATAACAATCACTATTCTTGCCATACCTGCTCTATACAAGCCAGAGATGACTTGTGAGTAAGTCTGCTATCACAGGCTTTATCTGTAAGGCCAATGGTCAAGGAGATACAAAGATAAAGAAAGACCAGTTGTTAATAATTTCAGACAGAAGAGATTTGTGGAAGGAACTATTTAAAAGGCTCTCAGATAAACCCTGTTCTTTCTTTCAGGATGGAGCTGTAACAAAGAGGAATGAATGGGTACTGGATACCAGAAACGATAATATAGAAGCAGGATTTCGAAGTATTTCAGGTGCACTCTTAGAAAGGTTTGTTCAAGGCTTTTAAGGGTGTATTGAATGATCAAGTGTTCTCAGCTTTCAAAAAAGGTTCTACCTGGAACTCTTTTTAATACGTACTCTCTGTTGTAGGATTTGACATAGAAATTTTAAGGGGTCTTCCAGAGGGACAGCTTAAGGGTTCTACATTTTGTAAGTGTATAGCTTCAGAATATTTTTACCTTTTATGATCCTAATTTTTCATATAGTTGACTCAATAGATGTAATCATTCATAAACAATAGTTATAAAACTGCATTTATAACTGTATGTATTGTTCTGTCCTGGAAAGTTTGTACTGTTCATTGTTTGCGCTTTCGTTTTTCTGGTTGATGTGGTCAAAAAAACACTTTTTTTTTTGCTTTTGCACTTGCTTTCTGCACTAGCGTTTACTGTGAGATAACAGACATAATACAGAATGGACATAAGACATAATACACATAATGTAGTTAAACAACCCAATGTCAAGGCTGCACCTTTGTTGTCCTGACTGGTTATTAAAGGACTCTGGGATTAAAGGGAAAATCAACTGAGACTGATGGTTAGCAGAAGTGCTTTTGAATGGCCTAGTCTTCTAAAGGTGATTTGAGAACAGGCCCTGTCTATCCTAATTATGAAGCATGATCAGGAAACAAACCAAATGCAAAATTATATTTTCTATGTATTTTCAATGCTAAAGAGGATAAAGAGGATAAATGCTAATGTATTTTCAATGCTAAAGAGGATAAATCTAGAAGTCTCTCAGACAGCAGTTTGGAAAACCACAGTTGGTACAGTATGTGTACTTGTGAAATCTTGAGGGAAGATGCACAGATAGAGGGTTTATTTTTTGTTTACTTATGCTAAGTACAATTAAAAATGCTGATATGGCCAGAACAGATAACAGCCTTCAGTTACACTACAGAGGTTCATCTATCATTTTGTGGTCCACAGCTGTGGTGTTGTTGTCCAATAATAAAAATTTTTCTTCTGATACAGAATTCCAGTGAGATTGAATTCCCAACATTTTTGAAAGACACACAATGGCAAAGTATGTGGTGTCCAGACCACTTTACACAGAGGATTCCTTTACAGATGAGCATGAGAAAATCTGCCGGCAACGCAAGACCATGCTGGACCACGTTAAACAATACTTCATGTAAGATGGAAATGTTTTATTTTGTATCACACTGAGAGACCATCAAAATGCTTTTAAAAGTAGATGAATTTTGATCTTATATAATATTCATATAAGACTTTAACCACTATTTGATATTCTTTCCTTCTGTCATTTATTGGACTTAAAATGTAAAGTACAGCATGTGTTTCACAATATATGATACTATATGATACTCTTTGTATGTTTGTGTGTGGTGATACAGTTGCGATTCAAAACGTGCAAAAAATGCAGCCATGTCTGTACTGCCCATCATTGGATGGATGAAAATGTACAATGTCAAAGAATGGATACTGGGTGATCTTGTATCTGGAGTCAGCACTGGACTGGTGGCTGTACTGCAAGGTAAAACTGTCTACAATTAAACTTCATCATTAAACAAAAATTCCTCCGATATTGTGGTCTTCAACCAGTTGCCTCCTGTCTATCGTATCAGTTCCTGCATTATACATTTTACATTATATAACATTATAATATCGGATTACAAAATGGTCAATGGAATGCAAAATACATTTTTTTTTAAAGAAACCTTAAGAAAAGTCATCATGGGACCCTAATAATATGATTCTTAACATCATCATCAATAAATATTCAAAATATCCAGACTGAATGACTGAAGTATTTATTTATAGTGTCTGTCATACCATTTTGCACATTCAACAGACAGCTAATCAGCCAAAGATCAGGGAAGCTGATAGATATGTAACAGTGGTTCATATAATAATGTGCACTTAAAATTGTTGGGTTTTCTCCTTTTCTAAGGACTGGCATACAGCTTACTAGCATCTCTTCCTGCTTGGTATGGGTTATATGCTGCCTTTTTCCCTGTGATCATCTACTTTTTCTTTGGTACTTCTCGACACATTTCTGTGGGTGAGTTACCAGTTTTGAAAAGTATTGTAAATGTGGTAAAGATATATAGGGCTTAACGTGGTATAATTCAGAACAGGACTGTCCCAATAAAAGGTGTTATATTTATATATCAAAAATGAGTTGTTTTTTTAATATCAAAATGAGTTGCTGGGCTGGCTGTAAATGTACAAACAAACCTGAAGATAACCATTAGCTAATATATTAACATAAAACTGAAAGGCACATGTGCAGCCTTTGTCTTCTGTAACTTGCAGTGTAGCCATAAAAGAATGTTACACATATCAAGAATGAGAGACTACTAAAGCAAAAAGAAAATTTTAAAAAAGTCCAATATCAGTTACCATATTTTAATGCTGATAGGCCTTTCTGTGTGGACTTTGCATATTCTCCTCGTGTCTGCACGGGTTTCCTCCGGGTGCTCTGGTTTCCTCCCATAGTTCAAAGACATGAACATTAGGTAAAATACCCAGCCACTGGGGTTGCACAAGCCAGTGCATACTTAGTGCTGGTCCCAAGCCTGGATAGATTGGGGAGGGTTGCATCAGGAAGGGCATCCGGTGTAAAAACCTATGCCAAATCAAATATACGAATCATAAATTGGGATGGGGGCGGCACGGTGGTGTAGTGGTTAGCACTGTCGCCTCACAGCAAGAAGGTCCTGGGTTCGAGCCCCGGGGCCGGCGAGGGCCTTTCTGTGTGGAGTTTGCATGTTCTCCCCGTGTCCGCGTGGGTTTCCTCCGGGTGCTCCGGTTTCCCCCACAGTCCAAAGACATGCAGGTTAGGTTAACTGGTGACTCTAAATTGACCGTAGGTGTGAATGTGAGTGTGAATGGTTGTCTGTGTCTATGTGTCAGCCCTGTGATGACCTGGCGACTTGTCCAGGGTGTACCCCGCCTTTCGCCCGTAGTCAGCTGGGATAGGCTCCAGCTTGCCTGCGACCCTGTAGAAGGATAAAGCGGCTAGAGATAATGAGATGAGATGAGATAAATTGGGATGGATGATCCGCTGGGGTGACCCCTAGAGGGAGCAGGCAAAAGAAGAAGAAGAAGAATGCTGGTTGATTTTTTTTTTAATCGTTGCTGGAATTACACTTTCAGATATTGTTAAAAAAGAAGAATAAGAAGAAAGAGCTGCTGTAAGAGAATAATATGTCTGTGTATGACTAAAAGTAAGGAACAGAAACATTGCATATAATTGTAGATTACACCAAAATCTAGATGACCATAATAAAATTAGATTTTCATGCAATTCATAAAATATGAAAGCTTTATAAAAGGCAAAAACTCAATGCTTTTGTCTTCTTTATTAATGGAAGCACTTTATTTTACATTAGACTAACTACCTAGTAGTATGTAATAATAATAATAATAATAATAATAATAATAGTGTACATATGTAGAAATTATAAGTAATGTGTGTCTTGTATGTTGGATAGACATAACGGTGCACAGTAACTCATTGAACACTACTAGGTTTATACAGCAATACTTTATACTACGGAGCAAGAATAATTCAGAATGCAATGGTTAAATACATAGATCATACAAGTAATACTTTGAAATTAAAGTGCATAGTTAGAAGACACTATTTGGTGCTAAATCCACATTTGGACTTCATTAATAACAAACTTTGTTTTTGTGTCAAAAACAATTTCAGGCAGAATAATTACAATATGTACAATATGTGATGTTTCAAGCACCATTACAAATTTGTTACTTGTACTGCTACTTGTACTATTTATACATTAATTTACTGAAGCAGTTTGTTAGTATTGACTGTTATTATGTTCTTTTGTGGTTTGTAGTTACTGTGGTTGGGAAAAAACAGCTTTTCATGTTACGAAGAAAACAAAAACTTTCTATCCATGCAAAAATAAAACAAAAACAAAGAAACAAACAAACAAACAAACAGAAACCTTACCGACTGTTAGAAAGTGCTGACACTGGAGACCATAATCACACATAATCACACTGGGATGTTTCACTGTGTGTATCATTCTGCTCATCTGTATCCTACACATAAAAATCCACCTCCTAGTTCAAAATGGTTATTACAGCAGTGTCAGCAACATCTTCAGTGAACATAGCAAATGATAGTTTTCAGGAATATAACTTTGGACTTAAAAAATGAAAGTTAATTATATGAAGATGAAAAGGAAGAAGGGATGCCAATTTTACCAGAAGCACCTTTAACAGGAATGTACAATCCAATATGAACTACCGGTAGCTAGCCAGCTAGCTGATGTGCTAAAAGTGAGTGTAGCTTCTTCGGGATCTATTTCTAATAATGGAGCAAAAATAACCAACATTTGGCCATATTGTGTTCAAAATTTCACATACTCAGTATTAATTTCTTGTTTATAGAACTGGTATATAAAGCAATATCACACTTATTGTTCAGTCCTACTACTCCCTGCCGCTCGACATGAGCATGGCGGTCTCTAAAAGACTACTCAGGCATCTGCCCAGGAAATTGTGCCAGTTTTAAGGTTTGAGCAGCTTTTTGTCTCTTGTGTCTCTCGTCCTCTGCTTTCTGCCTATTGGTTTCGAAGGTCTTAACTCCATTGCAGACCATACTCCTCCAGAGCAGTCCATCAGTTGGTGCTGTAGCTCAATCAACAATCCCACACTCTTTAAAGAAGTTTCTTTTTAGGGTATCCTTGTATTTCTTCTTAGGATCACCAACGCTTCTCATTCCTGTGGATAGCTGACTGAAGAGAAGCTGTTTAGGAAGTCGTGTTGCGTCCATTCTAACAACACGCCCAAACCACCTCAGCCTATTTTGCTGTAGCATAGCTTCAATGCTTGTTATAGAGGCTTTATCAAGAATTGCAGCATTGGTAACACAATCATACCATTGGACATTCATGATGGACCATAGGTATCTTTGGTGAAATTTCTCAAGTTGCTTTACTTGATATTGGTACATAGTCCACATTTCTGACCCACACAGGAGTGTCAGTATTATAGTGGCTTGATAGACTCTTATTTTGGTTTCCAACTCAAGTTCATGATTATCAAAAACACACTTACATAGCTTGCCAAAAGTACTGAATATAAGCATGAATATCATCATTAGCTATAGCAGTTAGCCTACAGCCTCGTGCTTAAGACCAAATCACAGCCATGCTGATATTCAGTACAACATAACTCTCTCTCGTGTAATATTGCTTAAATAAGGTACATTTTTAACTTAGACAAGTTAAATGGCGGGCGGCACGGTGGTGTAGTGGTTAGCGCTGTCGCCTCACAGCAAGAAGGTCCGGGTTCGAGCCCCGTGGCCGGCGAGGGCCTTTCTGTGCGGAGTTTGCATGTTCTCCCTGTGTCCGCGTGGGTTTCCTCCGGGTGCTCCGGTTTCCCCCACAGTCCAAAGACATGCAGGTTAGGTTAACTGGTGACTCTAAATTGACCGTAGGTTTGAATGTGAGTGTGAATGGTTGTCTGTGTCTGTGTGTCAGCCCTGTGATGACCTGGCGACTTGTCCAGGGTGTACCCCGCCTTTCGCCCGTAGTCAGCTGGGATAGGCTCCAGCTTGCCTGTGACCCTGTAGAACAGGATAAAGCGGCTACAGATAATGAGATGAGATGAGATGTTAAATGGCCAGGTGATGATATTGTGTTGTGCATTACTAGTAGTAATTCTTACAGAATTAACTGTTTCCTTGAACTGCATGTTTCCAATTCAGGAGCATTCCCAGTTCTGAGTCTCATGGTAGGGTCTGCAGTGACCAGGCTGGTACCTGATGAAGGTCCTGTGGCCAACATCACAGGCTTTGAAGGGCTTACGATGGACCAGCAAAGAGCCATGGTGTCTGCCTCAGTTACCTTCCTCATTGGTATTTTCCAGGTATGCCTGTATCCTCTCATAATCTTCAGCTCTTGCTGCTCTTACTGTACTTACTTCTTTACAGCAGAAGGTGCCTAACATAAGTGTCATATATACATTATCCAGAAATGATAACAGAAAGTTATAAAATGTATTGGTCATATTGAACTTCAGAGGCTTTTATAGTTATTTACAAAGAATAGTGGTCAACTTAATGTGATAACTCTTCTGCTCTCTAACACTCAGCTTGCCATGGGGTTGCTGCAGTTTGGCTTCATAGTGATTTATCTGTCTGATACGCTTGTATCTGGGTTCACTTCTGCTGCTGCAGTTCATATCCTGGTGTCACAGCTCAAATTTATTTTTGGGCTGAAGGTACCAGGCTTCAGTGGACCACTTGCCATTATAAAAGTAAGTTCAAAAGGTTTTTTGAGTTACCGTTCTGTACTGTGTAAGTCCAATTCTTACAAATAAATGTATGGGAATGCATACGAAGTCATATACACATTATCTTGGTTCAGTAGTAAAACATAATCTCACATAATACTTGCATTTCTGCATTTGTGATCATATGGTCACTCCATTCATATTTCATTGTTTTAATTCTAGATTCTGGAGAAGACCTTTGGGCAGATCACATCCACAAATATCCATGATTTGGTGACATCCATTGTGGTGATGATTGTTGTGTTCATTGTGAAAGAGCTCAATGAAAAATTCAAGAAAAAGCTTCCGGTACCCATCCCAATAGAAGTCATCATGGTGAGTGTATCTAGTGGAACAGTACACATAAAAGAAAGCAATAGTGTTGTAACTTTTATGAATTTATGAATGAATCACTGTTATGAATTTATGAACGTAAGAAACGACTGTTTTATTGATTGATACATCTGACAAATATTACCTTTTGCAAATTAACTTTCTGAAGCGAGTGTTTTATTACCATCTTGCACAAAGCTCTGTAAATCATATGTACAGAAAGATAAAGGTTCCAGACTTTTTTTTAAATTATTAATTAATTCATTCATTCATTCATTTAACCCTTGTGTGGTGTTCATATTTTTGTTACTCAGCCAGTGTTTGTGGGTCTGGTGGACCTGCTGCATTTTGGTATTTTAAATTTAACACAATCAAACAATTTTACATTAAATACTTAACAGATGTTTACTTCACCCCAATTATAAGCAATATACGAGCAGCATATATGGTTAAAAAAAAAACACGGACACCATACGAGGGTTAAACCAATTTAAGGGATTTACCTGGCACAGAACTGACACAGAGTTGAGCCATCTGGTCTGCCATTGCTAGATTATGGGATTTTCTATTTGTGAGACACAAAACAATGTGTGTGTTGAGAAAAGTCACAATGTTACCAGGGGTTAAATTAAAGGTGGTTAAATAAAGGGGGTTGGGGGGGGGGGGGGGGTTTCAAGCAAAAGTAGACCTCTCTCACCTTTCTTTTATGTGAATGACAAGCTGAGCTTAGGGACGGCACGGTGGTGTAGTGGTTAGCGCTGTCGCCTCACAGCAAGAAGGTCCGGGTTTGAGCCCTGTGGCCGGCGAGGGCCTTTCTGTGCGGAGTTTGCATGTTCTCCCTGTGTCCGCGTGGGTTTCCTCCGGGTGCTCCGGTTTCCCCCACAGTCCAAAGACATGCAGGTTAGGTTAACTGGTGACTCTAAATTGACCGTAGGTGTGAATGTGAGTGTGAATGGTTGTCTGTGTCTATGTGTGAGCCCTGTGATGACCTGGCGACTTGTCCAGGGTGTACCCCGCCTTTCGCCCGTAGTCAGCTGGGATAGGCTCCAGCTTGCCTGCGACCCTGTAGAAGGATAAAGCGGCTAGAGATAATGAGATGAGATGAAGCTGAGCTTAGGGCTATGATTTAAAGAAAATATAAATTATAGCATACAGATAGCAGAACTAACAACTGAACTAAAAACCTCAGGTCTGCCCATCCTACTATACTTATTAAGCCAAAAGGATGGAAACACACACTTCCTTTAATCACAGTTCCATGATATCAGTGTTAATCAACACATAAAACAAACAGTACTCCAACCACATTCACAGCACTCATGAAAGGAGTTCCATTTCCTCCTAAATCCCAGTTTAAGTTCTGAATGTGACCTTGAAAATAAAAGACTGTTCTGATAAAAACGGTACTTTCTAAAAAGCATAATCACAATGGAATTCCAAACTACAACCAGCAGAACCTTTTTTATTAGCAGTTAAAGTGGTTCAAAGATAAGATGGCAATGGTGCTGTGTCATGCAAGCTTGGCTTTTTTGTTAACTATCTTTATCATGCACCATTTTCTGATTAACCGCAGTGTGGCTTCTCCATTGTTCAAACTTTTTCCCTCTTTCAAAGACGTGATGTAGCAACACAACCTTACTAATCAAATAAAATATACAGTTATAACTGAATTTTCATTCACGTTTACAATTTCTCTGAGTGTGAGTATTAACTCAACAATTTCCCTGGTTATGCAGACTATCATCGCATGTGGAGTATCATATGCATTCAATTTCCAGGGAAATTATGGAGTGGATGTTGTAGGGAAAATACCAGATGGGTAAGCAACAAAATCATGAATTGTTTTATATTTAATTTATAAAATTGACCAGAGAAAAGACTGAAAAGTTTGACCACAACATATTTTCTCCTCTTACTAGATTTGAGCCACCACTTGCCCCTAATCTTCAGATCTTTAAGGAAACAGCAGTAGAAGCTTTTCCTATGAGTATAGTGGGTTTTGCTGTAGCCTTTGCTGTGGCTAAAGTCTATGCTGTCAAACATGACTATGTTATTGATGGAAACCAGGTGAGCGCCACTGTAATGTAGCTTTCAAGAAAATGGGACAACAAATAATGCTGCAGAGATAGTAAATCTTCAGGTTATTTGATTGCCATGCAAAACCTTTGTCATGTGTCTACAGGAGCTCATAGCTTTTGGTGCAAGTAACATCTTTGGTGGAGCGTTCAAATCCCTGGCAGCCAGCACAGCTCTCTCCAGGACTGCAGTACAGGAGAGCACAGGAGGGAAAACACAGGTATTTCATAAACACACAGCAGGTTTAGCAGTTAAGCATTTAGAAGAAGAACTTTATTCATCACACGCTTGTGAAATTCCTCTCTGCATTTAACCCATCTGAAGCAGTGAACACACACATGCACACACACATTAGCAATGAACACACACACACATACCCAGAGCAGTGGGCAGCCATGCTAACAGCACCCAGGGAGCAGTTGGGAGTTAGGTGCCTCGCTCAAGGGCACCTCAGCCCAAGGCTATCCCATATTAACCTAACCGCATGTCTTTGAACTGTGGGGACAACCGGAGCAAACCCACACAGACATGGGGAGAACATGCAAACTCCACACAGAAAGGCTCCCGTCAGCTGCTGGGCTCGAACCCAGAACCTTCTTGCTGTGAGGTGACTGTGCTAACCACTTACACCACCACTTTATTGCTTTTTTTGCCGCCCATTTATCAGTATGTTTTATGTAGTATGCATGTGGCTGCATTGTATTGTCATTTAAACAGAAATATATCCTTTACAAATCATTACATTTCAAAACATGTAAGATGAACAAACATAAGTAACAACAAATCAGTCAATCCATTCCCAAGTAAAAATCAAACTATGTAATCGGAAATACTGACCTCTAGGGTTGAGTTGGAGGTATATACAATTCTATAGTGAAGCACTACAATGAAGCTCACATGAAAGGCGTGTAATTCCAGGAATAAACAATCTACGTTTTAATGGGTTAAGGGTGGAAAATTATATTGCCACATGCAGTCTATTAAAAGAGTGACCTGCAATAAAGTGCCTTTAAAAAGTCTTATTTTACCTTTGTCAGATGATCTGTTAACCCGTTTTATTTGGGCCGTATTGTACGTTGATAACAGCAGACTACAATTAACATTAAACATTTGGACTTTGTTCTACCAAAACATAACCAAACTGTTGTTGTTTTCCAGATTGCTGGCCTTCTCTCCGCAATCATTGTCCTGATAGTAACTTTGGCCATAGGGTTCTTGCTAGAGCCATTGCCAAAGGTAACATTCAGGATTAATCCTGCAGTGTTTAATCTGCATCCACTGAATAATCATTATAATGAAAAATACTTGGAGTCTCCAGTGTTCTGCATTTTAGTTAATTCCTCAATGTGGCATGCTCCATAGGGGTGTTTTATGATGTGTGTTTTGTAGTCAGTGTTGGGCGCAGTGGTAATAGTGAATCTGAAAGGGATGCTGATGCAGATTCGTGAAGTCCCTTACCTCTGGAGGAAGGATCGACCTGACTGCGTAAGAGACCTTCATGTTTTCTTTCTTCCAACAGCAAGTGAAATTTTTAAATATACAGTACCTACTGAACTGTGCCACTCAAAGACTCATCTACATGAATGCAGTCTGAAGAGAGATCCTTCACAGAAAACTTGTCTAAAAGTTCTTAAAAGTGTAACATTCAGAAAATGTTCTTGTAACAGTTCCTGATGTGGGTGGAGCACAGAAGCATGGCAGGCGAGAGTTGATGTTCATACACAAACACATTATTTGAGCTTTTCCTCCCTCCCTCACTCCCACATGCGTGGTGGTTGGGAGGGAGCCCCTTTTCTCTGCGCTCTCTCTCCTTTTATGCTCCATCCCTGTAACACACACACACACACACACATTAATTGACAGCAGGTGGAATGACTTCGCCACTTACCTTCCCCAACCCTGCCCTCCATTCACAGACTGCTGCTTGGCCACGTCCCCGCTGCCACAGTTCTACTAACTCAAAAGTGTTAGCTGGGTAGTAATGGCAAATAACAGCACTAATTTATTTAGACCACTAGAGAATTGTTGGTGAATAATTAATTATAACGTGTTTTATAATAATATACTGAATAGACTCCTGTAATGGCTTTTGTAATTGTGTTCCCATTACTTCCCTCCATTCAGGTTGTTTGGGTTGTGACCTATGTGGCCTCGATCTTGCTGGGGCTGGATATCGGCCTTGCTGTGGGACTCGGAGCAGAGATGATTGCTCTTCTCTTCAGGACTCAGTTGTGAGTATGACTAAATTATTTGACAATAAGGGCATTATAACTTACAACAAACCAAATACTTACCATATAAAGGATACATTTTCTCATTTAAATTTTAAGAATGAAATTACTGCAGGACACTTAGAGTTTTGGTTTATTTACTTACAGAACAACAATATACTGTATGTCCTTTATTTTCCAGCCCACACTGCTGTGTCCTGGCAAACATCCCTGGCACTGACATTTACAGGAACCGCAAGGATTATGTCAATGTAAGTCACTCATAATTACAGATTCCCCATGTACAGATTACAGTGCAAAAATATTCCACAATCCCTGCCTTAAAGGCAATAAAAATCATAAGTCTAAATCTGACATGGCCTACTGTAGCTCAATAGGTTTTTCGATACACAAAGCAATGTTTTATACTTTGGAAACAGAAGTTAGGATTTTGTAAAAAATTGCAAAATTAAGAAACAGCCAGAAGTTTATACTCTTCATGAGTGAAGTTTAGATACTCAGTACGTTTACATGCACATCCAAATCGAGCTGCTGTCGGTAATCGAGCTAAGGGTCCCAGCAGGGGTGCCAGAGAAAGCCAATCCTACATGCACGCAAGGAAATCGAGCTATTGTGTGAGGTGCATTGTGCACCCGAGCCACAGATGGCGCTACACGCCCCATCGTGTTGGTACACTTCCGGTTGTCGTCATGAAGAAGAGCTATTCAAGCATAAACAAAGTTATCAGTTCCGTGTTCACAAGAAGAGTGTTTGTAGTTTGTATGTATGAACAGAAGTGTTCCTAATAAAATGGCCACTAAGTTGAAGTTGATCTGTAATGGTGACCATATTAACTGTTATCCTGCTAACATGCTAATAACTTACCAACTAATTAGACTGAATAGACTGTTGCCTTAAAAATGATATATATGGAATATATATATATATATATATCAGGGGCGATTTCTCAGAGACAACAAGGGAAGCCGAGCTTCCCCTAAAATTCTCTCCCCAAACTGCGGCGTCTACGACGTTGAATTCTCATTAAAACAATAACTTGCATAACATAATATATGCCCAAGATTGTATTTATGTTCATAACTATCCTGTAACTTATTTGAGTGATGTCTGACGAACTTGCAGTTCGCTACGAGAATCACCTTTGCTGCCAGGCTGTAACCTTTCTTATTTCAATGGGCTCTATGGACTGGCAGCAGTGTTGCCAGATTGGGCGGTTTTAAGTGCATTTTGGCGGGTTTTGAACATATTTTGGGATGGAAAACGTCAGCAGTATCTGGCAACACTGACTGGCAGCCGGGTATCCGTTGCAGTCTACGAGACGGCTCTGAACAGCCAATTTCGGCTAGTTGTTATTGGTTAAAATCAACAAAATCGTCACTTCCAGGGAAGCCAGGCTTCTCTGAGACTAAACGAGACAGTGGGAGGGACAAGAAGCCGGGCTGATAAAGGATTATTGGAAGTAGTGTTTGAAAGACATGAGGAGGGCGGTACTTCGGCGAGGAACACGGAAATATGATCAGTCAGTCCCTAGCGGATGTCGAGAAAGTGTAGTCGTGTGCTAAAGTGCTGTCCGAATTTCTTTTCATATAAACGGTTCTTCTCATTGATGTCTCTGTACATTACTCTGTAAATAAATGTAAATATTACTCGTTGTGCTCCGTTAACTTTCATCCATTCTATCAGTTTGATCATTCGTGAATTCACTCATTTATTTCATTTGTAGTTCAATCTGGTTGTAGGCTAGCTTGAGCCTTATTGGGATCTGCAGTGCTAGCTGCTAACAGAAATTGGTAAAGTCTCTGGAAAGCACAACCAGCTGGTATGACAGGGTCACAGACCATTTTCTGGAAAAGGAGCGGAGGGCAGAATTTGTGTATAAATAGTGTTCATGTTCATGAATCTGAAGTGTGTATATTGTTCAGTAATGTTAAGAGAATGGTGGGCTCTGTTATAGGTTATACCTGGGTATAATATTCAAGGTTCTGTGTGTTGCATAGCCTACCTAGTTATGAATTTCCAGACTGTGTTGCAGAAGATGTTCAAGGATGTGTTGCACAGCTGGGTGTTGTGTTAAAGACTCTGTGTTGCATATCAGGGTATGATGTTCAAGGCTCTTCGTTGAATAGCCAGTGATTTTTGGATGTTTGATATTTTTGATTAAGGATATGAGGCACTAGCCTGGCAAGCCAGACTATAACATGAAATGTGCAAGCAAAAATACTTTCTGCCACTAGGTAAGGTTGTCTAGTTCACTATGCTAATGGGGCACACCTTTCTATGCTTTGATATCCGGCCTACAGGTTTTACGATGAATGCATAAAATGGGCTTCCCCTGTTTTAAAAACCAGCAGCCGCCACTGATATATATATATATATTTTTTTTTTTTTTTCTTTTATGAGCAACTATTATTAGGCCACTCAGTAGCTTATGGAGTTCATTCAATCCAAATGTTTGTGTTGAGAGAAATTGCATGCATCACTGTATCAGTATGGATTTATAACATTCTGTATGCACATTATGGATACTCCAGAGCCCTCCAGCAAACATCATCAATAATCAGGATTACAAAATGTATTCCTTTGTTTCCTCCATTTATTGACTTATTGTATGTGATCAAATGTATGCCTTGACGAATAACTACACTAGTTTTTTGATACAATTACATAGTGCACTGCAAGAAATCCACTAAGTGTTTTTGGTTTCTTTTAGGCATCACACATTTATTAGAAAACACAGCAAAGGTTCAAATATTCAAGTTAAATACTTAGCAACAGTATCAATAAATCCACACATGAACAATAGCAATGATATCTATGACCACAGCTAATGTGCAAAATATTAAAGTTAAATACTTAACAATATCAACAAATCCACACATGAACAATGGCAAAACACCTAGACTTAATTATACAATAAAGATACCTATGAAAAAAGGTGATTTTTTTTTTCACACACAGTGTGATATCCGGACTTCATAATTCATCACACCTGCTCCTGCTTAGCAACTTCTAGAATGCACACCTCTGTTGCGCACATAGAAAAACTGCCACCTGATCTAAGCTGCGCTAATAGCGGCGCTGTGCACACACGGAGCTACACATTTCACGTGTCCCGCTCCCAGAATCAGACTGTACCATTAGTAAAAAGGGTGGAGGGGTGAAATGACAATATCATAAATAATTCAAGAAAAATGTTATAGCAAATCATAACCATGTATAATTTGCATATTTTAACAGATGAAATGAAATATTTTATTTCAAAAACTTAGACAAGGCAATACTATTAAAATAGTATTAATATCCCTCACAGGCCCCCCTGTCAGTGCCAGGCCCTTAGAATCGTCCTAACTTCCCCCCCCCTAGCGGCGCCCCTGGGTGCGTACATGCCCAGACACAAGTGTTCCTAATAAAGTGGCGGCTAAGGTGACGTGTCATGCCGACCGAGGCTGTTTTTTTTTTTTTTCGACCGAGGCTGTTGTGTTTCCCGCTTGTGGTCTCGTCACTCCCGGAAGGGGCAGTGCTGAAGTAAGTAGCTCGACTACGTAGCTCGATAGGGTTTACATGCACTAACGCTACGTTCACACTGCAAGGCTTAATGCTCAATTCCGATTTTTTTTGTGAAATCCGATTTTTTTGTGAGGTCGTTCACATTAACAAATATATGCGACTTGTGATCCTCAGTATGAACGAAAAGCGACCTAAAAGTGTTCCGCATGCGCATTGCAGGATACGACGACGTCACACGCAGTGAGCATGGCCAGTGTTTACAGAAGTAAAACCGCCCGGTTGCGGTATGACCCATCCAGTAAAACCGCCCGGTTGCGGTATGATCCTCAGTATGAACGAAAAGCGACCTAAAAGTGTTCCGCATGCGCATTGCAGGATACGACGACGTCACACGCAGTGAGCATGGCCAGTGTTTACAGAAGTAAAACCGCCCGGTTGCGGTATGACCCATCCAATCTAGCTTGAATAGCTGTATCCCCCCAAATGGAAATCAGCTGAGACCCGCCGCCTACTTCAGCGCAGAATAGTGACGTTTGTGGCTTGTTGATGACGTGTAAGTCGAATGAATGCGACCTGGCGGTTCAGACTGAAGTCGCATATGAAAAGAGCGGATAGGAATCGGAATTAGGACCACATATCCAAACGGCCTGGGTCGGATTTGAAAAAATCGGATCTGTGTCGTTCATATTGTCAATAAAAGATCGCATACAGGTCACATATGGGCGAAAAGATCGGATTTGATTCACTTCAGCCTGCAGTGTGAACGAAGCCTTAGTAGCTCGGCTACAATCGCATAATCTAGGTCGCGTAGCTCGATTACGAATTCAAGTTCGGTTCAATTTCAGCCGAGCTAAGGTGTTTCCATGCCATTTAGAACTTCGATTTCAGTCGAGCAACGGCAGAAATTCGATTTTCTCTATGTGCATGTAAACGCACTGATTACTGTGTGTGAAAAAAAAATCACCTTTTTTCATAGGTATCTTTATTGTATAATTTGTATAATTAAGTCTAGGTGTTTTGTCATTGTTCATGTGTGGATTTGTTGATATTGTTAAGTGTTTAACTTTAATATTTTGCACATTAGCTGTGGTCATAGATATCATTGCTATTGTTCATGTGTGGATTTATTGATACTGTTGCTAAGTATTTAACTTGAATATTTGAACCTTTGCTGTGTTTTCTAATAAATGTGTGATGCCTAAAAGAAACCAAAAACACTTAGTGGATTTCTTGCAGTGCACTATGTAATTGTATCAAAAAACTAGTGTAGTTATTCGTCAAGGCATACATTTGATCACATACAATAAGTCAATAAATGGAGGAAACAAAGGAATACATTTTGTAATCCTGATTATTGATGATGTTTGCTGGAGGGCTCTGGAGTATCCATAATGTGCATACAGAATGTTATAAATCCATACTGATACAGTGATGCATGCAATTTCTCTCAACACAAACATTTGGATTGAATGAACTCCATAAGCTACTGAGTGGCCTAATAATAGTTGCTCATAAAATCTCATCTCATTACATTCTCATTATCTCTAGCCGCTTTATCCTTCTACAGGGTCGCAGGCCCTGCGACCCTGCTCATAAAAAAAAAAATATATATATATATATATATATATATATATATATATATATATATATATATATATATATGTGTGTGTGTATATATGAGTGATTCTACGCTTATGGGTACTGAAATGGGGACATGAACTTATTTTTAAAAATTCACCTAAAACCATTTCTTTTCAGGTCACAAAACATGTAATCTTTAATGAATGATATGTTAAAAGATAACTTTAATTTTCTGAGATGTAATAAAAACATATTTATATGCCAAAGTCAGAACGTAACAGAAGTGTTGTGGACATATATATTCTCAATTTTAACAATGTAGAATTACTTTTTGAAACATAGGAAGGTGATGTTTTAGCAAATATAATTAATAAACATGTGTAGTAGAATAAACATACACATTCTTTCAATAAGATTAACATGGTATATAGCTAGATTGTAATTAATTTGTAACAGACGCGAGATGGACAATCGTAACAGAAGTAATGTAACAGACATCATTTTGGAACTCATAGGCTTGACTTTGGCATATAAATATGTTTTTATTACATCTCAGAAAATTAAAGTTATCTTTACTACAAACTACAAACACTCTTCTTGTGAACACGGAACTGATAACTTTGTTTATATGCTTGAATAGCTCTTCTTTATGACGACAACCGGAAGTGTACCAACACGATGGGGCGTGTAGCGCCACCTGTGGCTCGGGTGCACAATGCACCTCACACAATAGCTCGATTTCCTTGTGTGCATGTAGGATTGGATTTCTCTGGCACCCCTGCTGGGACCCTTAGCTCGATTACCGACAGCAGCTCGATTTGGATGTGCATGTAAACGTACTGAGTGAATCTTCTCACTGAGTTGAGAGATATTTCTCATGCAAAATATGATGATAAAATAGAATTTCTTCTCCTTAATCTTGCACAGATGTACGAATCAGAGGGAGTGAAGATTTTCAGAATTCCTTCACCAATATTCTTTGCAAATATTGATTTCTTCAGAGGCAAACTGATTGATGCTGTAAGTATTTATACAAAGTTATAAGCTTGACTTGACTAATCTTAAACTTCTTCAGCAAAAAGGGTCTGCCCAAACTTTGCCCTGTTCAGTGTATTACACAATGTAGACTTAGACTCATAGCTCACAAAAAAACCCCAACCCCCCCCCCTCCCCCCCCCAAAAAAAAAAAAAAAAAAAAAAAAAAACCCATATTTACAGTGTTGTTATGGCATGGTAATTCAGATTCACATCTACCTATCATGCCTAAACTCATATAATGATTTACTTTTTGCAGTGGATGTTGCCAATTATGGGACAATTGCTCCATGGTAATACAGAGACTATAAAGTATTTCCAGTGCATCCATTCTTTTTCATAATGTTTATTGAGTTGTATGCAGTCCTTCTTGCATGTCTGCAGATAATTCAAAATTGCAACTTACCTTCTGTCCGAGGCAAAAATAGTATTAGCTTAATTCAATTCAATTTACTTTCTTTGTATAGTGCTTTTAACAGTAAACAATTTCATCAAGCAGCTTAACAGAAATCTGGATTTAGATTTAAATGCCCTAGAAGCAAGCCAGAGGTAGTAATGGTAAGGGGAAAACTCCCTGAGACATCATGAGGAAGAAATCTTGAGAGGAACCAAAAGGGAAGCACATACAGTTCTATAGAGAAAAGCCATACTGTATTAAATATGTTGTGTGGCTTCTAAATCACTTAGGCTTAAGTATAAGGTTTAAATATATGTATGTTTATCATTTTTTTTTTAATACACTAAATGCATTGTAGATATGTGTCTCTCTCACACACACACACACACACACACACACACACACACACACACACACACACACACACACGTGCGCACACAGCTTCTAGGCCATTAAAATTCTCCTGTCAGTTACTTCTGACTGTTCCTTGACCCTGGTTATAACTGAAAGATATGTTTTTCTCTCGCTGTGCCAAGGCTATACTGAAGCATACTTTTATTCCATAGCTTTTGGGAAAGGCTGAATGCATCTTCAACGAGGACATTTCAAGGTGTGTGTTCAGATACCACAAAAAAGGTTTTTGCTTTCATGCAGGTGCAAGTGAACAGTCAGATGTTAAGGTCACAGGACAAAGAAAGACCACATTCATTAACACGTACAGTATGTGCGTTGCTACACAATGCATTTACAGCCTCCTTAGTAAATGCCTACACAGCAAAATCCTCAGTGTTCAATTAACACTTTCAGAGTTAATTTGTGACCAACTGGAGATATATAAACACTCTGGGTGTTAATTCAACACTGGGGATTTTGCTGTGTAGACAAGATCTCAGTAGTTTAAATTAGGCTACTAGTTCGTTTACATTTTGGGAACAAATACATCCATTAAAAATATTGCTGACAGGTACAAGCAAAAATAATAACAGCGCGAGTGGGATTTAAAAAAAAAACCTCAAGTGATACAGCTGAGATTGAAGAACTGCTAGAGCCAAAATTCACACACCATGCTGACACTGAACTCTGTTTTTTTTTTTTTCCTTTTCCTGGGAGCATAGTTGTACAGTTCATATTTAATGTTCATATTAAATTATAGTTGATATTTAATTTGTTTCTGTATATCTGTATGTACTGTATGCCTGCAAGTTATTGTCTAAAACAGAGCACAGTTCTTTGGTCAACACATGTTTTAAATGTACTTATTTACTTTTTCCTCTGTTACAGGTGGGTTTCAATCCCTTGAGAGTACTGAAAAAGAGAAATAAAGCCCTGATAAAAATAAGGAAGCTAATTAAGAACAGCGAAGTAAAATTCACAAGTGTAAGTCCAATACATAGTGAGGCAGCCGCTTGGTCTGGCTCTCTGTGCTTGAACCTTGATTATGGCTCAGGCACAAAAGAAATATTATCTGGTTATCAGACTTATAATAATTTTTTGTCTTTATTTTATATATATATATGGTGGCACGGTGGTGTAGTGGTTAGCGCCGTCGCCTCACAGCAAGAAGGTCCGGGTTCGAGCCCTGTGGCTGGTGAGGGCCTTTCTGTGTGGAGTTTGCATGTTCTCCCCGTGTCCGCGTGGGTTTCCTCCGGGTGCTCCGGTTTCCCCCACAGTCCAAAGACATGCAGGTTAGGTTAACTGGTGACTCTAAATTGAGCGTAGGTGTGAATGTGAGTGTGAATGGTTGTCTGTGTCTATGTGTCAGCCCTGTGATGACCTGGTGACTTGTCCAGGGTGTACCCCGCCTTTCGCCCGTAGTCAGCTGGGATAGGCTCCAGCTTGCCTGCGACCCTGTAGAACAGGATAAAGCAGCTAGAGATAATGAGATGAGATGAGATGATTCAGAAGTTTGTAGTCTGTACATTTAGATAACAACAAACTCTAATTTCCACCCTATGGAATATTAGTAATTATAGAATCTTGATTTAAAGCCCTATTCTGCGAGATTAAAAAAAATGTTTTTGCTCTCAGGCTCCCCCTGCAATTGGTGATTGTAATTTACTTTTATGCCACTGATGTAAATACAAGTCACGCTTTGAGCTCATCTCATAGACAGCTGTGCACATGTTTGTTTAAAAGCCAGTTGAACCATAACCCTGGCAGAAGCCAAAGAAACATATTGATTGACAAGGTACATTAATATTATAGGATTTTACACAAATATGACTGCATAGTTTTATTTACTGTGACAAAGTTTCGTTCATTGTAACAAAGTTTTAGTTTTACTGAAATACTGTGTTTGCATTTTCAGACCACATACTTTGTTTGCTAAGCATTTGAATGTGGACTATGTGTGTAATCGACATGATATTGGCACATATGGCACCTAATATACATTGGGCAGTGCATATCCTATTACAAGCTACCTGAGATAGGTTTGCAAAGTTGCAAGCTTTCAAGGCTTATTTTATGTGAGATTGAGAAAGATTGACCAAATATTTTGGCATACCGGTAAGATTATGTTATTTATTTGCATGCTAGGCTGAGATGGGATTGAGGTTAGATGACTTTTGTCATCCAGAAAAAATACAAATGTCTGTGAGACAGTGATAACATTAATAAGGTTAAAGCCTACATCGCAATATTTCATAAATAACATTGGCAGGGATGTACACTCTGCTGTTGGATAGTCATTGTTTTCCTGTTGGCTGTGAGACAGATCACTACTTGTCTTGACATAAACATGGATGCTCAGAAATTTTTTTTTCACCGTACTGCAAGTCAAAGTGCATACAACTTGGAATAGTAGCATGCTGAGCTAACATAAACAGAACCCTACTAACACCAACATCTCTAATGCTGGGGGATGCTAATGGCCAAAGGACAGCTAGTCAGCTAAATTAACCTTACAACACTTGGAGGTTCCTGACATAAGGTGATGCAAACTTGTGTGGCAATCTCACCAACAAAGCTAGACAGCAACCAACACAAGAGCAATTATAACCAGTACTCATGTCTGACTGTTATCTAGCAGGTTTTCTAACATCACATTGAGATGTAGCCCTGTGATGACCTGGCGACTTGTCCAGGGTGTACCCCGCCTTTCGCCCGTAGTCAGCTGGGATAGGCTCCAGCTTGCCTGCGACCCTGTAGGACAGGATAAAGCGGCTAGAGATAATGAGATGAGATGAGACATTGAGATGTAGTTAGCAGCTAAACCTCTATGAAAATGGTCAAATTGGCTTATGATTAAAAGTTAGTGAGTCGACAACTGTGCTAACACAGCCAAACATCAAGCAAATGCAATAACATAGCACACAGCAATGCGGCTAATATAATATTACTGACTCAGGGGCGGCAGCAGGAAGTTTTGGATGGGTGGGCGACATATCGCGCGCCAAAGGCGCACCAAATGTAGGGGTGGTCTGAGAGCATGCCGCCCCCCCAGAAATTTTGGAATTTTTAACCATCTAAAATGCTATTTCCCGCATTTTGAGAGGCAAATTTTGGAGGAGTAAAGCTAAGTTTAATGTCTCTATCAGAGTACATTTTGTCCATGTATTTTTTTCTATATGAAACAGAACCAATGATAATAATACCTAAAAACCGATCACATCTCTTGGCAATCCTGTTTTGATCGAGGAATAAGTCCGTGAAAGTAATATTCCTGATCCTTCAAGGACCATTGTCAGCTCCCGGGAAATCCAACTGACTGATAATGACTGGTCGTGACCCCAGATCGGGTGCAAATTAATTCTTTTTCTGATTGTTACATATTTTTCAAATCAAAACTGTGTGATATTGGTGCATTGAAGCATGTATGAATTACATATGGAGCTGTATCAGTAAATTGGAAAAACTACATTCCCTTAGTTTTCTCATGGATCCGCTCCCCCCCCACACACACACAAACAAAACACGAGAAAATCCGTCCTCAATGTTCTTGTTGAATTAAAGAGCTAATAGATTTATATACCTGCTCTGCTATGTGGTATAAAGCAAGAGCACGAATAACTGTCTTTCCTTTAGTCTTCAGTGCGAATAGTCATTCATTTCTTGGTTTGCGAAATTTGACTTGGGATGTTAAAAAAATGTATACTGAAAACTTACCTCGTTATCATCAAGCAACTTGGGTGCCTTTGTTGAGCCCAAAAAGTTTGCAATCGATATTTGTCTGAAACTCCTCTTCATACTGATTTTCAGTGAGTGGTCAGGGCAGCAAGCGAATGTAGCTCTAGAGCAGCATCAAGTTTTTGGGCACCCAAAACTGCTTGTACGCCTCATGAACGCTATCTAGCCATCTGGGCAGGACACGAGTTATCAGTCAGATACAAATGTAGCGACACCATCATAGCCTTGCTGTCACAGGATCCCCGCTTTGGTGCGAGTACCCAAGGAGACCAGACATGTCTAGACAGTTGCCACAGCAATGGGTTAATTAGTCCACAGAATATTCATAAATCAGCTTGTCTACTAAAAGTGATGGGTTTTGCAGTTCTGCGTAAGCCAAATAAGGAAAATCCCGGGAAGCGGAAACAATCAGTGACGTCAGGGCCAGTCTAATTTGCATCGGTTTTGGTCCGAATGGGTGCTGCCAACCTACAGTACAAAGGGATGCCGCCGGGGCGCCAGGATGAAGGGACACAGCGGGATTTGATAACGGAAAACAAAGACGCGCAGCGGGCTGTTTATTCACACTACTCTCTCCTTTTCTCCCTTGTAAATAGTCAAAGGACTCCCAGGGTAACTTGGGGGGCACAGCCCCCCCAACATAATTGGGGGGGCCGTCCCCCCCCTCCCCGTTGCTGCCACTGTTACTAGTTCAACTAAAAGAAGCCCAGCTCAGCATCTGTCTTACAGCTTTTTATCTCTCTTAGCTCCTGCCAATGAGTAAAATCCAGTACAACATTTACGCTTGTATGGTCTCTTACTTGGTCACGTTCTTTTTTTTATCTTCCTGGCTTCCTCCAACAGCGTTTATTTTGTCTCTTCATATCGACTGCCATGGTGTTCGTACTGAAGATATCAATTTAGCTTATTTTTCTGGGTAGACATGCTGGCCGATTTTGGAAGCTAGCCGGAGTGCCATAAAGTGTTATGGAGTTCTTACGGTGCCATAAATCATTACACAGTTTTTGCAAGTGGTCTCTAGGATGCCCCACCAGAGTTACATAGTGCTATAATTGGCAAACCAGGCATGGACTTGGAATGGAAGACAAGCCATTGTCCCTATTACAAGTCAATGTACCATCAAAATTATTTTGAAGCTGATATTTTAAGGTACAATGTGTTGCTTAAACAATGTGTTGCTACTGTAGTGTTGCTTAAACTTTAAATGCTGAGAAGATTATTACTTTCTCCACAGAGGGGAATAGAGCTCACACGCACTTTGTCTAATGAAGAGTCAGAAGATGAGAGAAATCTGGAGGACTTAGATCAGCCAGTAGACTACTCGGGCCTTCCTGTTCAGGTGAACTGGAAAGCAGAACTTCCTGCCAACATCTCTGTTCCTCAAGTGGACATCCACAGTCTCGTCCTTGACTTCTCTGCTGTCTCCTTCCTTGACATCTCAGCACTCAAAGGCCTTAAAACAGTATGGAAATTGTATCCTAATCTGACTATTGTATTACCATAGAAACGAATATCGTTTTTATGTAGACACCAAACAATGCAACATGTATGCAAATTGCATGTGTAAGACTATGGTGTTTTACAGCATGTTTGGCATGCATAATGGACTCTCTTCACTTTATAAATGTGTAACACTGCTATAAAATTTCCAGGCTTTAAAAGAGTTTATCCGCATTGACGTTGAGGTCTACATTGTGGCCTGTGATCGTAAGTTTAAATGCTACTTTATTGTGGCATATAAACTGCCACAATTATGTTGCCATTGCAATAAAACTGTGACACATTATCTACCACTAACCTTTGAAATGCTCCTCTCAGCCTACATCATTGAGAAACTCAAGAGTTGCAAATTCTTTGATGATGAGATTACAACATCCATCTTCTACTTAACCCTCCACGACGCGATGCTGCACATACTTGAACACCATCCGCCCCTCAGCATTAGTGAAAAGGTAAGGAGTTTTCAGTATTTGTTTCTGCCACTACCATATCCCATGCTTGAGTATTCAACACGAATAATTCCCTCTATTTAACCCATTAATGTGCTCATACAGGTATACTACAACACTTATGAGAAGGTGAATAATGAAAATAATTTGCGCAACAGAGAAAAAACAGTGAGTGAATCCACCAATTTTTGCAACTTTTGTACCACCTTTTTTTTTAACCACACCCTAATGCTAATTTATACATTTATACAGTAGAGATAGAGGGAGAGAAAAAAATCTGTCTTTCTTTGCAGGGCAAGGAACCAGAGACCAAGTTATAATCCACACCATCTCAGTTGCTCTAAAGTACGCTGGGGAAACCAAGACAGAATCGGCTGTTGGATGCTTTGAATTGTGTGACTTGTTAATATAATTTATTGTAATATAATATAAATAAGTGTATAATTTATAGATGAAATATCTATTCTGTATTGTTAAAATGTTTTGCACAAATTTGTACTAAATAATGTCTTTTATTTACAGAAAAATTATGAATTTAGAGGTACATAATCATGTAATCAGTCTTGTATCTGGATTACTGGAGAAATATGGATACATACTATAACACTTCCACTTTTGTATATGTAAAATATTTTATATATAAAATAGAGTATAGTATATTATGTTAGATGTGTGAACAGCATTATTATTTAAAAATAAAATGACTGTCAATATTTCTCAAATTTATTTCCTTTTTTGGTCTTTATTATTATTATTTTATATGTTATTTTATGGGTGGCACGGTGGTGTACTGGTTAGCACTGTTGCCTCACAGCAAGAAGGTTCTGGGTTTGAGCCCAGTGGCCGACGGGGGCTTTCTGTGTAGAGTTTGCATGTTCTCCCCGTGTCTGCGTGGGTTTCCTCCAGGTGCTCTGGTTTCCCCCACAGTCCAAAGACATGCAGGTTAGGCTAAGTGGTGGCTCTAAATAGACCGTAGGTGTGAGTGTGAATGGTTGTGTGTCTCTATAAGTGTCAGGCCTGCGATGACCTGGCAACTTGTCCAGGGTGTACCCCGCCTCTCGCCCATAGTCAGCTGGGATAGGCTCCAGCTTGCCCACAACCCTGCACAGGATAAGTGGTTACGGATAATGGATGGATGTTATTTTATGTCATTATATTATTGTGTGGGTGGCACGGTGGTGTAGTGGTTAGTGCCGTCGCCTCACAGCAAGAAGGTCCAGGTTCGAGCCCCGTGGCTAACGAGGGCCTTTCTGTGCGGAGTTTGCATGTTCTCCCTGTATTCACGTGGGTTTCCTCCGGGTGCTCCGGTTTCCCCCACAGTCCAAAGACATGCAGGTTAGGTTAACTGGTGACTCTAAATTGACCGTAGGTGTGAGTGTGAATGGTTGTCTGTGTCTATGTGTCAGCCCTGTGATGACCTGGCGACTTGTCCAGGGTGTACCCCGCCTTTCGCCCGTAGTCAGCTGGGATAGGCTCCAGCTTGCCTGTGACCCTGTAGAACAGGGTAAAGCGGCTAGAGATAATGATATGAGATGAGATATTATTATGCAATATTATTATATATAGATAGAGACTCAAAATGATACAATGATATTTCTTTTGCCTCAAGAAAATTGGTGCAAATATTACAAAAGTGACTCTTATTGACTACACTAAATAGAATTGAAAGAAAAATGAATGGGATAAATATATTTGCTCTTCTATCAAACTTAAAAGCAAATGTGGTGCAAGATGGGGAATTAAGATATTACATACAGCTATCTACAGTACTTAACAACTTGTGACTATGGTCAGAGCTACAGGTGTCCTGTCCTCAGCAGTTGCCTCTTCTTATTTCCTTTCATATCCTATAATCTCTTTAGCTGTGCTGAGCCATATTATGATCTTCACCACTGAGCTGGCAAATCTGGCTGGGTTCTACTAACATGCATACAGGGGTTGGAACACGCAGAACTCCTCATATGTCCACAGAGTGAGGTCTTTCTTGGTGCTTTGGCTCAGTCCCACAGCAACCCTAGTTTCCTGACTAGCAGGCCTAACATGGATGAGTGGGTGCCCTTCACTATAACACCTTCAGTTTTAGCCAGATCACTAATGCACAACACTGGGTCTGGCATGGAGATTCCATCCACATGCCCTCATTCTCCCCAGTAGGAAGGGTCTGTCCTTGGCACATCTGTTCAGACTTTTCCACATGCTGTAACATGCTGCTGCTAGCATGTTAAGTTGCTGTTTACAGCTAGCTTACTATGTTAGCTAGATTACTAACACAACACCCCAACTTCAAGTCAAGTTTATTTTTATAGCACTTTTAACAATAGACATTGTTGCAAAGCAGTTTTATAGAATTTAAATTACTTTAAACATGAGCTAATTTGATCCCTAATCTATCCCCAGTGAGCAAGCCTGTGGCAATGGTGGCAAGGAAAAACTCCCTCAGATGCAGTGGCGGCTGGTAGTCTTTCAAACAGGGGAGGCTGGTCGGTTACGATATTTCCAGATTTTAAAAGAAAAAACATCAATTTTGCCCATACTCTTGCCTCTGATCTGGCTGATTGTTGGCAGGGTCACAAACTGTGAAATAACAGGTTCTTTTGGCCCATTAGCCTACTGTCCAATATACATGATGGTGGTGTTGGGGGGGAGGGGTATATTTTAACATTTTATATTTTAAAATTGTGGCATGTTGTTTAAAAATTGCTCATTATTGAAAGCAGCTCTTTGTCAGGAACCTCAGCAGTAGAGCTGGGTGCCACACATTTCATTCAATGACACTTTCCCTATATTTTACTTATTTTGACTGAGAAATGTTTTATTGACAATTTTGATAACCCTTCACTTTTACTCCAGGTCTGTAGTGTGAAATGTTCTCGGCTGTTTTTGTTTAAAAATGTTTTCCAAATTGTAGCTGTGTTTAATTCATATCCAGAAAAATATATATTCTAATATAATATACTCAGCATAAACATATTTTTGGTCCATCCATGACATATTACTAAAGTAGCCTATTTACTGTTGTTGATGTGGGTCACTTGCTGTTAGCCAATTCACTTTCTCGTACCAGGAGAGCTGAAAGGAACGAGTATTATTCCCTACCTTTTTCACCAAGTCAATTTGAGGCGTTGGTCTACCCTGCTCTTTAATTTTAATTTTTTCCTCGAAAGGAAGACTGGCAAATGGCTTCGCCAAAATTAAATCAGCAATGCTTGGCATCCGTGCGCAGCTTTCTTGCTAGCTGACTAGCCCCCTCAAGTTCAAGTTCAGTCACTCAAATAAACGAAATTTCTGGAACTAAGATAGCAAACTTGACAACACTATATTTACACTTTATTTACAATGAAAATATATACAAACTAAAAAAGCTGGTAGAAACCGTATGTAATGAATGAAATCGAAATGTAAGCTGATCTCTTACAATACACCACAGCACTTGCGAATCCGCATGAGACTGAACTGAGATTCACCGCTGCCTGTCTATAGTTGAAATGAGCTGTCAATCAAAGAAAATATCCGGCCGCTTTCACCAATCACCAGTCTCCTCGCGGAAACTGCCATGTCCCTCCCACTGTGAGGCTCGGAGTCCGTGGGCGGGCATTTTCGCAGTATTTGTCCAATAACCGTCTTGCATTTTGAGATTGAAAAGCGCATAGCTCCCAAATGCCATTGAAGTCCACTGAGGCTGGGAGTCCGTGAGACTCCGTGGGCAGGCGTTTTCGCAGTATTTGTCCAATAATCGTCTTGCATTTTGATATTGAAAAGCGCAGAGCTCCCAAATGCCATTGAAGTCCACTGAGGCTGGGCTGCATCACGCTGTCACGAGGGGGAAAAATTCACGCACACATTAAAGTTATAACGGAATGATTTCACACTGTAGTGGGTTGAGCACATATATTTCTATGATTCTGGATCTGAAATAGCAATGTTATAAGGTCGGCTATAACATAAGCCTAGCGCAATTCATTCTACATGATGTTCGTCATTTTTAGAGGAGGCTGAGCCTCCCTCATTGTCTTAGAGCAATCGCCCGTGCTCAGATGACATGAGGAAGAAACCTCGAGAGGAACCAGACTCAAAAGGGAACCCATCTTCATTTGGGTGATAACAGACAACGTGATTATAACATTTTTAACAGTTTTAACATGAAGTCTGTTTCGTTGACATTATAACTTTTCATTGATGGAAACTTGAGTGCAAAACTGCTCATGACAACTGCAGTCCTAAAGTTAGCAAGTCAACTGTAGTCCTCAGCCATAAACGCATTACTGTAAGTGTCCAGAGCATCTTCCAAGTATGACTTTCCAGGTAATGCTATCGATATGAGTTTCAAATGAAAGACTGGGGTCAATAATCACTCCGAGATCTTTTACTGCTGCACGTGAAGAAACAGAAAGACCATCCAGAGTTACTGTGTAATTAGAAAAACTTACTTCTAGCTACATGTGTTCCTAGTACTTCAGTCTTGTCAGAGTTAAGCAGAAGGAAGTTAATAAGCATCCAGTGTCTAATGTCCTTTACACATTCCTCTATTCTTTTAAGCTGGTGTCTCTCATCTGGTTTTGCAGAAACATACAACTGTGTGTCATCAGCATAACAGTGGAAACTAATACAGTGTTCAAGTTTACACTAAACTTTACCTCAGTATGTCTAGAAAAATCACCATTTACATCAACATACTGATGGCGATCAGTTAAATAAGAGCTGAGCCAGGAGAGGGCCATTCCCTTAACTCCCACAACATTTTCTAGTCTATCGAGGAGAATTACCGGTAAATGATCAATGGTATCAAATGCTGCACTAAGGTCAAGCAACACAAGCAGCGAGACACAGCCCTGATCAGACGCCAAAAGTAGGTAATTTACCACTTTCACCAGTGCTGTCTCAGTGCTATGATGAGGTTTAAATCCTGACTGATACATTTCATATACAAGAGAATTTCTTGGATAGCTTCATTTTAGTCCCAATGGAAATCTAGACTTATGTAGACATACTGTACTTCCTTATTTAGAAGGACAGTAATTTCAGTCCAGTCGTAGAATTGAGAAGACTGAACTGCAGTGGGTTTCCCGAAAGCCTCTTAACACTAACAGCATCTTAACTAGGAGAGAAAGTGTTCATTGTACTACTTGCTCGACCATTTAACGATGATCTTTGTGCTGTGATACTTTTAAGAAACCCACCCCTGGTTAGTTAAAAGCCATCCCCTTTCACATGTTATTCATGCCATGCCACCACAGGACAGGTTCACCTCAGTGAGTCTGTGCAATACAATATCAAGTCCAACCCTCCAGCCTCTCTCTTGACTGAGATGTAGGCATGTGGCCCTCTATCTCTGATGAGCAGAGGCATCAGGATACTGCTGTAAACATGGCCAGATTCTGGCTCCTATCCAGTGCTCATAAAATTGCCATTATATATTTTTTAGCTGTCAAGTATAAATGCTTCAGTCATAGACTTTGTCATGTAGACTGTTTGTTGGCAAACATGGCTGCCCACTGCTCTGGGTATGTGTGCTCATTGCGCATGTGTGTGTTCACTGCTTCAGATGGGTTAAATGCAGAGAGGAATTTCACAAGTGTGTGATGAATAAAGTTGAGCTTTCTTTCTTTCTTTCTTGTTTGCCAAAGCCATGCCAAAGTTGTCTCGACAAAAAGTATAACATAAATGGCCTTACTGATGCCATCTGGTTGCATGCAGACAGATGCATCTCTAGCTCCAGAGTATCACCTATTGAATATGTAGCTATACATTTCATCAGGTCTTGATGGTAGAAAAGTGCTTTCCCTATTTTTTTAAATACATATTCTATATTATTTTAATGTAACTGCAAAAATGTTTTGGAGAATGGGTTGGTGCCAGAGGAAACATGTGGGCAGACATTTGATGTTCTCAGACAAACATATTTTACAAAGATAGTGTGGGGTATTGTGGCAGCAGGGGCATGATCAAGCATTGGCTGTGGACAGTGAGGAGTCAGGTAGAACCAGCTTGTAATATGTCATAGGTTTCACCTGTCTCTGATTACTAGCAGTTTATTTATGTGTCTCTTGAGTTCTTGCAGAAAGAAGCTGGTAACCAGAGAGAGAGAGAGAGAGAGAGAGAGAGAGCTGAGCAACTCAGCGCCGTGTGTGTGTGTGTGTGTGTGTGTGTGTGTGTGTGTGTGTGTGTGTGTGCACGCACGTGCGTGCACACGTGATGTAAGTGTTCAGGGATACTGATCCATTATCACTGTGAAAAACATAATTTAGGAACAGAAGAAAACAATTTCTGTTAGGGGTCTCATACTAATAATGGAATTTCTCAGATTATCATGTTATGATGGTTTTCCAACCCTAACCTTACTTGTGAATGTATGAAGTAAAATATGCAGGAGAGCAGCAGAGCAACATAGTGGGTACTAGGGTTGTGTACCTAAACGTAACAACAGGTACAGGTACCGGTACAGAGGTTTAGGTACAGGTCCGGACCTGTACCTGAACAATTTGACAAATTCTTCTGAACTTCTTTAATAATGACAGAAACATTAATAAACTGTTGACAACTTGTCAGTATCTTTATTCAAAGAAAACCGAACATAACTAGGTTTCCTACCTTACTTCTCAGTCACCCTATAGTTAACTTGGGACAAAAAGTCATAAGTTGTCTCACAGCGAGAAGTGACTACACTAGAGTACTATAGATTACGCGCAGTCCGCGGCCTTTAACTTATGCGGCAAAATTACACAAAGCAGCAAAGACTGCCAATGCCAGCAAAGGAAAAATGGCTGACCTGAATTTGAGTCTTTTTGACCAATCAGAACGCTGGATCAGCCAAGCTCTCGCAATGTCTCGTGAGACTGTGGCGAGAGGATCTCAAATCAAAGATGGCTCTGATTTCAAGTTTCAGCGCGGCATTTTACGTCTTTTCCAGTGCTAAATTTTCGTCTTTGTGGTAGGATTTATGCATCTTCAGTCACAAAATAAGCAGATACTTGGTGTAAATTTATATCGGTACAGTACCGGTACTTCATGATCTGGTATTTTGGACCTGTACCGAATCGATTTTCACGGTACAGTACCGGTACGCAGCCCTAGTGGGTACTGACTATGAAGTTTCATGTGTTCTCCTTGTGTCTGTGTGGGTTTTTTCTGGTTTCCATTCCTCTCAAGAGTTATGGCAGCCGGTAGTCTGGATATGATAAGTTGCCCTGTTTGTGATTGTGTGTGCATGGAGCCCTGTTGGCCCATCTTATGAAGATGCACATAGCACTGTCAAGTTTGGTCTTTAACCTGATAAGATAACGTCTGATAATGTTTTAATGGTTGATGCAGCGGCATGGTGGTGTAATGGTTAGCACTGTTGGCTCACAGCAAGAAATTCCTGGGTTCAAGCCCAGCAACCGATGAGGGCCTTTCTGCAGAGATGTATAGTAACGAAGTGGAACTACTTAAGTACTGTACTTAAGTACTAAAATGCAGTATCTGTACTTTATTGGAGTATTATTTTTTCTCCTACTTCCACTTTTACTTCACTACATATTTTTGATGAATTTAATACTTTTACTCTGATACATTTTTCATATGCTGAATCATTACTCGTTACTATTATAAAAACGTTACAAATCATACCAAACCCATAGTATCAATGCCAGAGTGGTAGATGGCTCTGTCACCAGGTTTGATGAAGCTGGCTCATCATTGGGTGATTTAAGCGATCAAGCTGTATATAAAAAGACCGCATGCTCCCCTTCCGCACTGCTGCCTGCATGCATTGGGAACACTTAGCGTCAGTCTACTGCTCTATTTCGAGATGGAAAAAGACCCAGGAACACCACCATGAACACCAAGTTCTTCGACTTCGAATGATCGTGGCGAGGGTGATGAAAGTGACCACCCCTGGCCCTACTTAGAGTCCATGTTTTCCTTTGTCGGACCAAAAGACAATTTGTATCGAATGAAGTGCCTACTCTGCCTCCCGAAAGATTGCGAAATAATGGCCTTCAAAAATTCACCGTCGAATTTTAAGAAACATATCAAGGTAAGTTACAAATATAGCTAATAAACATAATGACACATCAGCTTGAGCTATAAGTAAGCGCTAGCAGCTAGCTAACTAGCTAACAGAGGTTCAGTTCTGCGGTGTTCACTTAGCATGTAGCAGCTAATGTAGGGTGACCAGACGTCCCAGTTTTACCGGGACAGTCCCGATTTGGGGTTGTGTGTCCCGAGTCCCGACAAAAGTCTGTCGGGACACGGATATGTCCCGGTTTTCGCCACTCGCGACGTTTGCGACTGAGCAGCGTGGGAATCATTAGCGGAGAAATGTCTGCATTTACTATTTTGATGAATTGACAGGAATTGCAAACTTTCCTGGTTACTGCCCCCTGGCCCTGTGGCATGGGTGTTTATTTAGCCACATTATTCCAGACAACAGAACGTGTTGCCATGCAACAATAAAATAAACATTAACTGGCGCGAATGTTCTTTGTCTAGCAGCTAGCAGCAGTAATGCCACAGCAATTATGCCGAAAAGAAAATGTACCTTTTCCAAAGATTTACAGGGCACCTACCCCTTCCTCCGAGAGGTGCAGAACAATGCGCACGAAGCCTACTGCACACACTCTAAGTGTTCCTTCTCCGTAGCCCACGGTGGTAACGCTGATCTACAGGATCACATTAAAACGGCTAAACACAAGCGGTGGGTTGAGGCAGGGGCTAGCAGTGTGACCAATTTCTTTAGCAAAGAACAAATTGTTCTTGTAATGAGTTGGGTAGCCTATGTTGCAAATGATGTGTGCTCCTGTGGGGGCTTTCCTCGGGCTGTCGCCCCTCTCCTCCTTTATTGCTGTTTTGAGTGTATATTCTCAAATCACTTGTCTCTTTTTTTGTTTCTGTTTAACATACCATTCTGACAGTTTGGCCATATTGCTGTGTTGAACAGCTTGTTGCACCTTCCATTAAAGTGTTCACTTTTGTACACATCTTCTTGCTTTATTCATTCAGTTGTGGGGAATGGTTAGTAAGGTTGATTCTGACCTAGGCTATGTTGAGGTCACATATCTACTTTTTAAGTTCATGCTATAGTGCATACAATTTTAGAGATATAGCCTACATGTGCATATGCATTCTTCTTGGTGTTCTCACAAACAGGTGAAATAAATCAGTTTAAATTTGGCCTATGGACATAGCCTGGCCTATTCTCAGCCATCACAAAATCTGTTGTCTGACCATAATTTAACTGATCTGTATACCACTATGCTACTTGATAACAAAATGCCTGTTTGTTTTATTTCATGTGAGATGTTGATAAATGTGAGCTTCAACAAAATGATAAGAGCACCTCTCTGAGTGTCACGTTTACGTAAAAAAAAGGTGTGCGTGCACGAGCATGGTCGCGTGCAAAAGTGCCCCGGTTTCAGCCTAGGGAAATCTGGTCACCCTAAGCTAACGTTAACTAGAACAAGCCTGGCTGACTAGCTGTGCCACGCTGAATGGTGTTATTATTGACACATCACTAATGTCAACTTTCTCTTATTTTATGGCATATAGCCTACTGTTGCCAAATATAAATTGTGGACCATGTCTCTTTTCATGCTGCCTAATCACATGCCCATAGCCCATTATTTTATAGTGTATAGGGTTAGCTAATGGTTGTGGCACTGGCATAACTGATGCTAGATGAATTTAACTGATTGTTGCAAAGTTGCTGCGGGTAAATGCAGGGCACTAGGCCTATTAATGGAGTTCTGTTTTTACTATTTGTAATGTAGCCTCTTGACTTGACATTATCTGTTCGCGTGACCAGCATGCCCTGACATGCCGTGAATGTGACCTTGAACCTTAGCCTGCTAGCAGCTACATTCTGTTACTCTGCTATAATTTGCTATTTGGCTAATGGCTTGTTTGGGCATTTTGTGATGCATGTAGCCTAGGTCAATTTATGACCATTTCTCTTCCGACTTTTTTGGTAATGAACCTAAAGTGATGACGAACAAAGCGTCTCAACTTGTCTGCATTTCAAGTGGTCCTCGTGCACTCCCGTTTCTCATGATGCATTGTTGGATGTATCAAATTAGGCCTAGCACTACAGGGTTTTGCAAGTAGACATATTAGAGTACCAATGATGGATTTTTGGTTATGGGGTTGCTTGCTTAAGTCTTTTAATGTAGAATTATAATGGATAAATCCCTTTAAATTTAATTAATTTTGCTTTTATCAATAGTATCACAGCAGTCACTACAGTCACCTATGTTGCTCATGATATAATTCTGAGAAAGTAAAGCTATATGTTTGTCTTATTTCAGAGCAAGCATGACTGCCACTTGAAAAGATATGAGGACCTCACATCAGTTAAACGAATGAGGAAGACTGCAATTCCCTCCCCCTCCATCAAGCAGCCCACATTATTAGAGAGCTGGACAGCGCCTTATAGATCTGTTGACAAAGCCATTGTGAATTATGTTGTACGAGGACTTCAGCCTTTCAGCATCATAGAGTAAGAACCTTTCTGGGACTTTGTGTTCGACCTGGTGCCAAATACCAAAATAATGTCAAGAATCACATTCGCATCTAGGATTGATGATGCTGCCAAACAAATGAAGATCAAAATGATTGAGGCCATGAAAACTGTGAACCACATCGCAACAACCACTGACTGCTGGTCAGCCAGGCGGCGTAGTTTCATTGGGGTCACGGCCCATTGGCTGGACCCCGAAAGTTTAAAAAGGGTCTCTGTGGCCCTGGCCTGTAAAAGATTAAGAGGCTCTCACACTTTTGACCTTCTGGCAAACGCACTTAATGATATCCATGCTGAGTTTGAAATTTGGGGGAAGATAGTCACAACAACCATGGACAATGGCTCCAACTTCATCAAAGCCTTCAAAGTCTTCGCTGAAGATGAAAATAACAATGCTGGTGCTCAAGTTCAGGAGGAGGAGGAAGAAGCAGACCAAGATGAGGAGGAGGTAGAGTTTGTTGACGTATCTTCACTTTTGGATGAGGATGATAGTTTTGAGTTCCAGCTTCCAAAGCACCAGCGTTGCGCATGCCACATTCTTAACCTAATAGCCACTACTGATGCCAGCAAGGCAGTGTCCAATGACACGTACAAGAAATTATACTATTCAACATTTGGCGAGTGCTATGCACTTTGGAATAAGTGGTCAAGATCCTCAATAGCAGCTGAAACCGTGGAAGATGCTTGCTCCCTCCAGCTTGTGCGACTGGTTGCAACAAGGTAGAACTCTGTGTTCATGGCTGTGGAGAGACTGCTCAGGATCATCAAAGAGAAGGGAGAGGTAGCCATGAGAGTTGTCTGCACAGATTTGAATGTTCCAATGTAAGTTTAAAAAAAATCATATTGTACTCTTTCTCTCAAGCTCAATTCTGGTACATATTGTCTACTTGTACAACAATTGAATTGAATGATTAACATTGAATGATGAACCATTCCATTGCATGATAATGAGCTGATCATGTAGCAATGCTGTTTTTTGTCTCTTATTGTGACACTTAATCACCTAACACCTAATCCTGTGTTAATGAAATATGTTCTTGTTGTTGGTAACTCGCCAGCGCCCCCTATAACGATCCCACAATTTCCTTGCGCGCTCCACCCGGATGTGACGTAAAGTGGAACTGCTTTAACTGTATCGAGAGCGCCTCGATTCGCTCTCTCATGTTCTGACTACTGGAGTGGTCGGAGGGACTGTAGGCACGCTCGCCTACAGTGTTGAGACTAACCGCTATTGTCTGAGAACAGCCTGTTCAAATTAGTTTCGGCCGAACTTTTGAACGACCCGCTAAGTTTCAGCGATATAGTGGTTTTGATTCTAAACCTTTGCAAAGTTTAACTACAGTTAAGTAGTTTTCCACGCTAAGAGGCATTTGCGGACAGCTTCGCTCCTCTCAGTTCTTTTCCTCGTCGACGCATCACCGGAGGTTTCTCCTGAAGCACCGTGGGCCAGCTAGGCCTTCATCTCCCTGCTTCGTTAGCCGCGGTTGGACGCAACGCGCCGCTAACCTCCTCTCCTCGGACTGCGACCCTCAGCGCGGACATCGGAGAAAGAACTTCCATCGCATTGAGTAGGCACTTGGGCAAATTTTTAATTTGTAGCTTATTCAGATGGTTGTTAGGGTCATGTTTAAGCTTTGAGCTATTTAGCATACCCGCTCAGACACGGAAGGTGTTTGTTTGTTTTTATTGTTTGTTTTGGTTCTGTTTTTTTTTTTTCTTTGAACTTGTTAGACAGGGTATCTTGCATGATATCTTTCCTTAACTCCATTGCTAGCTTCCCTATCTGATTAGCAGCGCAGCGACAAGTTTATTTTAAGCTCCGAGGCTAGACCGCTACAAGGCCTAGTTCTCTCCATCCAACACATATACACACTCTCTCACACTCTCTCTCTCTCTCTCTCTCTCTCTCTCTCTCTCGCGTTGAGTTCTTTGCCTAGATAGTCTGTTGGAAATTAAGTGCAGTGTTTGGATCCAGCTGTAGCGTGGTCAGATTCTCCTTAGCAACTTATTGCTAGCTACCTCAGGGTGATACGCTAGCTGGTAGGCTTGTGTTCTCGACTAGGCCTGCAGGCGCCATCTTTCCGACGCCATTTTGATACCTTCCTCATTGAGTTACCTGTGATACGACACCTAGGCACTGACCGCCATTTTGTTTAAGCATTGCCAGAGTGGCTAGTCATTAGCATCTGCCCACAGATACCTACACAAAGCACACATTAGCCACAGAGCTAATCCTTTGTTCTATTTAGCTAACATTCCTTTGTTTTAGCTAACATTCCTTTGTTTTAGCTAACGACAAGCTAGGTCACACACACACACCCACCTCCACACACACGCACACAAGGGATTCTTTTCTTTTTTCTTCTATCTCTTTCTCTCTCTCTTTCCCTCAAATTTATAGTCCAGGTGTAATTGTTCCATTGTTTTGTCTTGTTATTACCTTTGCTGACATTGAATGTATTTTGAGTTTATTATTATTAGTGAGTAGTAGACAAATAAAAGCTAATTAAAATTAATTGCATTTTACTTGTTCCTGTTGTTTATTCACAAGGTCAACTATTTAGAACTCCTTTTTCCTTCAGAATTTAGCTTTTGTATACAACTGGGTTTCCCATCTAATACAGAGCTACCATTAATCTTGAGTGTAACCATTCACGGTGAGTATTAAGATTAATAATTTAAGATTTTATGAGACTGATCTTTATTTATAAATTGATTAATTTAATTATCAATTATCACATAATTTATAATTTAATTAATCCCAATTCAACCTACATTAAAGTGGTGCCCCGTGTGAGGAATAGTTTAATGACCTTGTGAATTTCTCAACAATAACTTGTAAACTGCTGTATACCCAAAATCAACTGCCAAGGTATAACACAGATGACTTTAATGGTGAATCATTAAGTGTGTTAATCACAGAACTGAAATTCAGCTGCCAACCACAGTTAGCTGATAAACTGGTTTAATTGATTAGTACCTTAGAGTAATATCTAATCCAAGTACTTAAGTAATATTATTAATAATCATTATTATTAACTAATTATTAATTAAGCTAATTAATACAAGTGAAACATTAGTGAAAACAAAGTAGCTAAGAAACCACATCAATTATTTAGCAACTTGGATTAAATTAAATTCTAACCTAATCAACACCTAGTATTAATTTCCTTTAAGTTAATTAATACATTTCGAACAAAATGTCGCGTTCCCCATCAAGGGAGTCAGAAGGGCCCCTCCTCTCTCTCTTCGACGTTGTAGGTGATTTAGGCCAAGTCCCGGAGGATAGGAGAAATTACTTCTGTGATCTGGACCAAAAGGCTCGCTTTGATGAAATACACATAGCCGTTAGGGAACTTAAGGAGCGTACTATGACTCTCCCAGAAGGGCTACCCAAATTGTTCATGATCTACTATAAGGAAATGGAACATGTGTGTATGACCCTCGAACAAGAGAAAAGAACACTAAAACGACAACTGGCCGAAGCTCAAAGGAGAGCAGAAAGCGCGGAGAGTAGCCTCGTGGGCCTGAGAGCCACACAAGATGAACTAAAGCGCGAAATAGAATACCTCAGAGAAGAAGTGACGCAAGCACGTCGCTCAGATGAGGGATCGGCCAAACCCTCCCAAGAACAGAGTTCCGCTCTGGAGGAGGAAGAACCTGAGCTTAGAACGGTAGATCAGACACCGCACTCAAGCTCAACTCGCGTGAAAGTCGCGCGATCGCCACCTCGTGGCGCTGGGAGTTTTTACTTTACTCCCCACTACACCCCCTCGCGCTTCAATATCGCTGCAGCCTCTAGCCCGCAGAAAACGCCGCGCTACGTACCCTCGGACTCCTCTGACGGAGAGGCCGCCTACAAGCCGAAACGCAGACATAGGCGATATGAGAGCAGCTCAAATAGCGAAGACAGCGAGGACCCCTACGGGTCAAAATCAAAACGCCTCGTCGCAGAACGCAAAACTAGGATCCGCCAAATCGACGTCCTTGCGAAAGACATAGAGCGTTTTGAGCCGGAAAATCATAGACACCGAAGCGTTAATGATTATTTCCGGGAAATCGAGCGTAGCCTCCTGGACAGCGCTCGAAACTAACGGTGTCCCGATGTCCCGGGGACCATAAAAAATGTCATCGGGACACAAAATTATCATATCTGGGACAATCCCGGGACAATGGAAAAAAATAGATCTAGAAAAAAAGTTCTACATTAATATTATTTACAAAGCCGTAACACATACGTAGACATTCACCTAATTTGTCAATTTTAATTTTAAAACGTTAACAGCGAAAAATACATAGTAGCTACACTTTCGATGCACCTGCATCCGTAGGCTACAGAGCAGCGCATTCTGTTCTAGAATCTCCGGCCGGAGTCCGCATTATATGGACTTGGAATGGAATTGCTACCGCACACGCTGCGCCGACTCTTGCCAGAACAAAAATGCTGAAGTGGTTGAAGCGGACCGACCGCGGGGAAGAAACTGAAAGCCCAGACATAACGTCTCCGGGACCTTCAGGATCCAAAGTGTCATCGCCTGGTCTGCAGGCAACGCTAGCAACTGAATGAACTGAATGAACACTGTTAGACACGTTATAAAATACAACAGGAATGATGTGGATGATATTGACGGAAGATACCGTTCAACAGAATAAGTGAGTTTTCTTGGTGTCTTTCTAGTTCAGAAAGTTTAGTCAGTCAGCAGCACAACTAGGCTCGGACCTGGCACTATGTTGATGTTGCTAACATTTGCACCCGGCAGCGAAAGTTCATAAAAATGGATAACGGAAAGTTCATAAAAATGGATAACGGAAAGTTCATAAAAATGGATAACGGTAATGGATAACGGAAAGTTCATAAAAATGGATAACGGAAAGTTCATAAAAATGGATAACGGAATGTTCATAAAAATGGATAACGGTAATGGATAACGGAAAGTTCATAAAAATGGATAACGGTAATGGATAACGGAAAGTTCATAAAAATGGATAACGGAAAGTTCATAAAAATGGATAACGGTAATGGATAACGGAAAGTTCATAAAAATGGATAACGGAAAGTTCATAAAAATGGATAACGGAAAGTTCATAAAAATGGGTAACGGAAAGTTCATAAAAATGGATAACGGTAATGGATAACGGAAAGTTCATAAAAATGGGTAACGGAAAGTTCATAAAAATGGATAACGGTAATGGATAACGGAAAGTTCATAAAAATGGGTAACGGAAAGTTCATAAAAATGGATAACGGTAATGGATAACGGAAAGTTCATAAAAATGGATAACGGTAATGGTGAAAATTATAAGTTGGCCTTATAAATGCCAACAGATATTCAAGGTATAAGTAGATGAAATGAACATAAAAGGGGTCTTATTTTCAGCTAAAGTGTACTGCAGATGTAGGGAGTTGAAACATTTTCTGAATGAGCTAGTTGGCCCCTTTAAATAAACGGGTATCTATTCATACAGTGAGATCGCCAAAGTTTAATAAACTGAAAATGCAATAACTAATTTTGAAGTAGATGATGTATAGGACATGTGTTCAGAATTGCGGTGCCAGGTCTTAATTATTTTGACCTTTAAAAGTAGTAAACAGGCACCCTTGTCAGACATAGTGGCTCCCAACTCGTTAGTTGTCAGGGCATGTTACAACATGCCAACTTCAGACACCCTGGCGCCACTGTCCATCACACGCCAACTTCAGACACCCTGGCGCCACTGTCCATCACACTGTGCTGCGTGGACTATATAAGATGCGCACAAACATCGAAGAAAACACAGCACACATCAGACGGGGACTCCATGCAACACCTGCTTCTCATCAGTGAATATTTGGATCCGTTTCTCTCTTTCTTTCTCGGTTTCATTTCTTTCTTGCTTTCTGTCTTTCTATCGCGGACGTGTCAGGATCCAACGTCCATCATTTGTGCCGTGTGAGCATTCCGTGTGTCCTTGAATGTAAGTTGTTTATTGTTGCGTAGCTACTGTGTTATGTGTGTACTCGTTATCTGTAACTGTTACATGTGGCGGTAAGGCTAGCGAGTATTTCTTCTCTTTTTCTCTCATCCTGTGTCTGTCTATTTTCTTACGTGTTTGTTCTGTTCTGTTCAGTAGCCATGTAATGATAGCGCTTGTTTTCTCGTCCACGGTTTGTTACGGGAGCACATTTCATTATTAGCCATTGCCGTGTTGGGAGTGTAGTGGTGGTATGTACAGTTCATAACCGCGCCACATATTCTAACCTTCTATGCGCAATACAGCGCGGCGCAGCGCTTAAAGGAGCCACGCTCCCCTTCATTCAGCCGACACACTCTGTGTCTTCATGCGGGTGTGACTCGCTGTAAGCAGTTGCACCACGCACCTTGGTAATGATAGCTGCTGTAGGCAGCTATCCTCATCCTCCGTGTACGTTGTACACATTGTACATATTGTCAGTATCTAGTGTGTTGTGTTATTTATTATGGGGTGTAAATAGCATTCATTGGGCTTTACATTGTTTTACTTATATAGTATTCATTTGTGTGTTTTACATTGTATTACATTGTATATAATTATTATTCATTTGCGTTAATATATATTTAATGCGATGTGTATTTGTATTTATATCATTGTCATTATTTACATTATTGCTTGTGTGTATATTATTGCTCATGTCTTGTTGTATTTGTATTTTATTCTGTTTTCTAGTAAAACCACGGTTTACACGGTTTCTCGTGAGTGGACATCCATTAATTCCTGTTCTAACCGGACAGCCTGGGTAGCTCGCTGTATACCTGATCCAGTGTCCCTCTTATACAGTCCTTTACCCTGTCCATCACCGGACACCCATTTTTATAACATGTGTCTCTTGTGGCTTATTGTAAAAATGATATAAAGGGTTCAAAATCGCATAGTTACAAATATAATAGTAACTTCATATGATAATATTAACCACTGGTTATTTCAGAGAGGAAAAAAATGGGGACACTATTGCTTCCATTCGGGACAATACAACACAGAATTCAGGACCACTGGGGGACACAAAGAAAAAAAGTTAATTTCGAGCCCTGCTCCTGGACCTGCCAGAGGCTACGTCGCATGAAAAGGCCAGACTAGTCTGGAAAACTTTAGGTAGTGGCGTACGAGCATTCGTTGAGACCTTACCGCAGTCAGTCCTCGACAACTACAAGAAGATACGCAAGTACTTGAAAGAGGAATACTCGTTGTACGAGGACGAGACTGCTGCGACGATGGGTGCCATTCTGATCAGACAGAAACGAAGCGAACACCCTCGCGAGTACTACCGTCGGCTCCGTGCAGCGTACTTTCAGGGCAGAAGCGAGCCCGGGCTAGAGGAAGATCGCAACTTCAAGTCCCTCTTCCTCCATAACCTTCACCCGTGCATCCGTAACCAAGTAACACTCGCGTGTCGCCAGCGCCCCCATACTATGAGAGAAATGCGTCGCACCGCACAACTAACGTGGGAGACGTTCGTCCGACCCACAGACCGCCACGAGGACGATCCCAGAGTCCTCAGCCTATATGAGCAGGAAGATCAGTCCTTAGGCCTAGAAGGGGGTGAAGCCCCAAACCGCGGGCCCCCTTGGGCGAACCCAAACCCCGGCCACCAGACGTCGAGTCAACCCAAAGGTAACTGGAAAGTTCGACAAGCTGGAGCCAAGGGGGAACAGGGCCCCAACGCCAAAGGACAAGGTAACCGCAAACCTGGCAGTCACGGCCCTAAATCTCAGAATAGCGGACAGTCAAGGCCCCATCGCAACTCCTCTCGAAGGGAGCGGAGCCCTAAGCTAGCTACCGCTAAACAAGCCAACCAAGAGCCACTTGGGATGGCAGAACTGAGGGCTGAATTAGCACGGATTAAACAAGCCAACCAAGAGCCGCTTGGGATGGCAGAATTGAGGACCGAATTAGCACGGGTTAAACAACTGCTGAGCAATAAGAACAGGAAGGGTAAGCCGAGCAAGGACAGGGACGAACCGTCAGCATGACTAGGCCGGGACCCATCCCCACCACCACCGCGTGTCTACCTCGTGGGGTGGGGAAAGGACCCCTGCCCAATAGGCAGCGATGAGTTGAAACCACCCCCTCCGTTAGTGAAGCCTGACCCGCAGGATGCACCCCTGACGCAGTTTCTTGGAGATTTGGTTAGGAAAGGCAACGCCAAGCGTATCTATACCCCAGTGGTGGTAGAAGGCAACGTTTCCCTCCAAGCTCTCTTGGATACCGGGTCAGAAATCACCCTGATGTGTTCCAAAGTCTTCGCAGAGGTTTCTGATGCGCGGCGCGCGCAAGGTAGACCCATCAGAACCGAACGTTGTGACGTCAACTTGGTTAGCTTCACCCAGAATCAAGCCCCAGTAACAACCATTGCATGGTTAGAACTCACCTTCCAGGGCATGTCCATCACTCACCCCACTTACATCTGCTCTGTTGGTGTAGAACCGTTCCTCATTGGCCAAGACCTACTAGATAGGCTAGCGCCCCTCATTGACTGTCGTCGTGGGCAACTGTGGGCCCAGGTCGCGTCCCCACAGACCCCAGATCCTCGTCGTCACGATCGAGCCTGTTGCGATGAAGTTAGGGTGGAGGCTACTCCACCGATAGCTGAGTCAGGGCAGGTCCCCGAGAACCTCGAGACCACTCCGCTCCACCCTGAGCCGAGTCAAGACGCACCAAACTCAACCGACACTCCTCTCAACCGCAACGCGCTTGATGGCCACCCGTCTTTCCTTTGCTTTCTTGGCGAATCTGCCCCAACCAGGTACTACCCCTGGATATCTGGCAACATTATTGTCAACGGCGTCACGGCACCTGGCGTCAGGTTAGCGCTTTGGTCAGAGAAGTCAGCCATCAGCCAAACGTGGTTCGACATAGTGCGTCAGAGCACTCCTTCCCCTGTCTTTGTGCAGAAGAGCCACCGGCTACTGTCAGCCGAACAACCCCAGAGCCCCATCAAAGCCACAGGCGTCTGCGCCGTGTCGCTCGCCATCGGTCAGAGAGAATTCCTTCATTTCTTGAGTGTCGTCCCCGGACTTCCTGACCCACTGGTCATTGGGGCAGACATCTTGGTCAGACTGGGAGCCCAACTGGACCTAGTCAACCGGGTCATCTGGACCCAAGCCGACGCTGCTAAGCACCCGTTCCAAGCTGACCTGGAACAAATGCGGTCAGGACAAACGATTCCCCAAGCCTGCCATGTCGCTAGCGAATTTGACATTGTCATTCCCGCTAGGACTGCTGGTTCCCCTCTTAAGCTGGTCATCATGAAAGACCAACAGTTTCGTAGCTCCCAGGCGTTCTTCCAGCCTCTCAGATTCTTCATGGAGCTCGATTTAGCCGTGTGTGGGACTCCGCTGCTTGAAGTGAGTCATCGTTCCGCTTACCTCCTGGTTCAAAACTCCACGCGGGACGCCATCACGATCCCCGCCCGTCGGCCTTTAGGCCTTCTGATAGACCAGGCATTCCATGACTTTGAACTCACCATTCCAGTCATCGGTGAGCTGCCAACGCCGGACACTCATTCCGATCCAGTGGAACCTCCCTGGATCACTCTTCCTTTCCACATGATCCACGTCGAACCTCACGACATGCTTCGCGACGAGCGCATAGTCATGACCAGAACTGACACCCCGAAACACATGCTGGTGTATGCTCTTGCCACGCAATCGAGCAACGACACCCCTGCAACTGAGGTCGTTGATTCAGCTCTAGGTGAACCGTACCCAGGCTTTGAACGAGAAGTTCAACAACAGCTGGTGAAAGCTGACAGCCTGACCACGGACGCCCAGAGACGACAGCTCCGTGAACTGTTCTACGACTTCAAGGCGATCTGGGCGCGAGATTCCAATGACTGCGGAGTCACGGACATCCACACCGTCCGAATCCCAACAGATCCGAACGCTCCACCGACGTTCGTGCGGCAATACAAAATCCCGTTAGCCGCATACGACTCAATACAAGAAACACTGGACACTCTGCTGGAAAAGCAGATCATTCGTGAGTGTAACTCGACTTACAACTCCCCCTTGTGGCCGGTGCTGAAACCGAACGGCAAGTGGCGTCTCACCATTGACTATAGGCAGCTGAACAAGCAAGTGCCCTTGTCAAGATGGCCCATGATCCATCTGGATCAAGAACTTGCCAAGGTGAAGGGTGCAAAGTTCTTCTCCACCGCCGACGTGGCGAGTGGATTCTGGACCATGCGCGTGGATCCAGCTGACCAGCACAAGCTGGCCTTTTCCTTTGGGAACCGCCAGCTAACTTTCAACCGATGTCCGTTCGGCTACGCGAACTCCCCCGCTGAATTCAACATCATCTTGCATAAGGCAATGAGCGATGCCGCAGCTCGTGGCAACTTGATCTATGTCGATGACATCCTCATTAGGTCACAGACTTTTGATGCACACCTCGAAGAGATACGCCATGTTCTGTCTCAGCTGTCCAGAGCAGGAGCGAAGCTCTCTGTCACCAAAGGGCAGTGGTGTCGCACCAAAGTTGAATACGTTGGACTGTGCGTCGGGCCAGATGGCATTGAACCCCAGTCAGGGAGGGTGCGGGCTATCCAAGACATCAAAGCCCCATCCAACGTACCCGAACTCAGGAGCTTCTTAGGGGTCTGCAACTACTCCCGACAGTTCATTGAGGACTACGCGGACATAGCACGACCGCTCACCGAGCTCCTCCGGAAGGATAAACCCTTCCAGTGGAGTGACCCTCAAGAACTCGCGTTCAAGAGCATGAAGCAGAAGCTCTGCTCCGCTCCCTGCCTCGCGTATCCCGACAAAGACAAACCGTTCTTCTTGGAGGCTAGTTTCTCCACCCACTGCCTGAGCGCTGCACTGTCACAGCAGCATGACAAAGATCGCCGTGTCGTAGCATACGCCAGTCGGCCCCTCAGTGCTGTGGAGTTTAAGTTTTCAGACTGCGAAAAAGCCCTGCTGGCCACGGTCTGGGCCGTTGAACACTTTCGCAGTTACATTAGTGGCCAGAAGGCGGTGATAGAGACCAATCATCAACCGGTCTCGTTCTTGAACAGCCAGAGGCTGAGAGAGGGAAGAGTTTCGAACAGTCGCATCGCAGCTTGGATGATGGCACTACAGGGCTACGACGTCGAGGTGAAGTACGCCCAGAACCACAAGATGGCGCTTGGCCGAGGCCTGGCGGAATGCCAGCATTGCGACTGCGAGAATAGTCCGGATCAAACCGAACTAACAACCGTACCTGCTCTCCCCTCCGACCACCACTACTATGACGAGAACGTCTGCAAAGACCTCCCCACCGCTTACATAGATGGATGCTCATTCCATCATGAACGCAAAGTCCAAGCCGGTGTCGGTATCGTATGGGCGAACGGCCCTATACAAGGGAAATGCCAACATCGACTCGGGGCTAAGACTAGCCAATATGCGGAGGTAGCAGCCGTGCTCATCGTCCTGCAACAAGCTGCCCGTGAGAACATCAAGCGGTTAGTCCTCTGCTCTGATTCAAATTATGCCAGGCATAGCTTCGTCTCACACTTTCCCTCGTGGAAGGTGCGGGACATGAAAAACGCAAGGGGCAAGGAAGTGAAACACTCCGAACTCTTCCTAGCATGCGATCGACTCGTAACCGAACAGGGAATGTGCGTCTATTGGAAGAAGGTGAAGGGACATTCTCAAGTCCCAGGACCTGACAAAGTCGGTAACGATGAGGCAGATGGCCTCGCCAAAGCGGGAGCCGTGGACGGCCCCCTTTGGGAATTCCAGCCGTCATGGCTTCCCGAGACGCCACGCCATAACGTAACCGCGATTACTCGCCGACAGGCTAGAGCAGGTCAAACTGACGCAGTACCCCAAGCAGGAACCGTGCAACTCGGCCGACTGCCCCAGGACGCCGACCTGGTGTCTATGCAGGAAAGGGATCCCGTGATCCACCAAATCCGTAAGTTCCTTGCGGACCCCGTGGCGTCCCCAATTTCCCCACAAGAGTTGCAACAGTCCCGAGACTTAAACCACCTTCACAATCTCAAAAACGGCTTAAAACTCGAGAAAGGACTCCTGGTGTACACACCACGCAACCAGGGACCTCCCCGGTGGGTCGTGCCCACAGATCATAGGGGGGTCATGTTGCAGTACGCTCACGACAGCCCGTGCGGGGGCCATAGGAACGCTCAGGCGACCTACCAGACACTCCAACAGATTGTCTATTGGCCCTTCATGATTCAGGACGTTACCGAGTATGTTAAAGGGTGCTTGATTTGCTGCCAATTCCGACCAGCCCAACCGTTGAACCGCGCCCCACTGCAAAGCAAAGGCATCTCATTCCCCTGGTCTAATCTCCAGATAGACTGGGTCGGACCGGTGCCGAAATCAGCTCGAGGTAATAAGTACCTCCTGACCGTCACTTGCGCGTTCACGAAGTGGGTGGAATGCTTGCCCGCCCCAAACGAAACCGCAGAGACCACCGCTCTCCTCCTTATGAACCATGTGTTCAGCCGTTGGGGCTTGCCCCTATCCATTGATTCCGACTGAGGTACTCATTTCACCGCAGAGGTCATGAGAGTGTTGTGGGAGATGCTCGGAGTCGAGGCAAAATTCCACATCGCGTATCATCCTCAGTCTTCCGGTCAGGTCGAACGCGCCAACCAAACCATCGTGAGCATGCTTCGCAAGTATGTGAGTCACCATGGCAAAGATTGGGACATCAAACTCCCTCTGGTGCTGATGGCCATTCGGTCCACTCCTCACCGCACCACCGGAGTCACCCCGTTCGAAATGATGACTGGCCGTGAAATGGTTCTTCCCTTACACCTCCTCTACCGACCAGAGGACCTAAGCGTTGCCACTGCGTACACCGCACACCAGTACGTCACCGACTTGCAACGCCACTTGCAGGCCACGTTTGCGTGGGCCCAGGAACACCTCGAAAAGAGTGCGAAAGGACAGAAAGCTTACTACGACAGAAAGGCGACACACCGTGAGTACGAAGTAGGCGACAGAGTCCTATACTTCAATTTCACCAAACCGGTAGGAGTAGCCAGAAAATTCTTACCCCGTTGGTCCGGCCCTTTCGAAATCGTCGGTAAACTGTCCCCCGTCGCCTACCGCATCAAAACTTCGAAGCCCAGCCAGGCGCCTTCGTATAGATGGGTCCATAGCAACCAAATAAAGCTTTTTGAGCAGTCCACACTCCATAGGGGGGTGGACAAACAATAAGTTATAGCCTGCCCAACTTAGTTGCATGCCTCTCAATCCATAAGCGTGCATCTATAAGTAACCACCCTCGTTACCACTCAAATCGGAATAACAAACTCCTGTATGTTGCAGAATGGCCCCTCTCTGGATCCTCGGCATCTTCCTAGTCCTGCAGACCACATTGGCCGGTAACATAGTGGAACCAGGTCCGCCGAGTGGCATTGTTCTCCAAGATGCCCCAGGACTGCTCCTCACCAATTGCCGCGTCCATACCCAGCGCGTGTACACCCGCCTCGATCCTTGGGACGTGTACCGTAAGCATTTTAGATCGCCCACACAAACAAACCTCGAAACCGGGCCTGACTCCGAGATTGGGTCCAACATCGAACACGCCAAGCGTACCACAGTTCACATGCTCGAACAGTTACAGAAGTTCATAGTCACTGAGGAGGAACTCAGCGGCAAAACACGCCCTAAACGGTTCCTCGGAGGACTACTTACTGCTGCATCCGCCATTGGCTCTCTGTTCTCAATGGGCCTCTCTGCCGTTAACACCGTTAGCCTAACCGCGGTCAAACGAGAAATGAACATTCTTAAGGAAGAAATGCCAGAAATCCAGGGTAGACTACTAACTCAACAGGAGGAGCTGCAGGGCCTAGGCAAAACCCTGCAGGGAACCATACTAACCGTTAACATGCATTCTACATTAATCAAGAACACCGTACATGCCGTAGACAGGCTAGCGACAATCATGAGAAGCGAGGTCAAGTACGTCCGAGTAATCCGAGACCTAATGCAGGACCTGATGAGAGAAGTAAGTAGCTCTCTCAGCACCCTGAGTGGAGGTAAAATCCCACCATATTTGATACCCCTCAGCATGGTTGACAGCATACTCCGATCTACTACCACGACTAACGTTTACTCATCACAGATTCATCTGGCTTATAGTCTTGGCAGTGCTATCCCCATTTTTGTGAACCCTCAAAACCTAGAAATAGGCTTCATCCTCAATCTCCTTGTTATTGAACGGCAAAACATACAGAATCAAATCTGTCCTTAATGTAGGTTTCTGGAACAACGACGTACACGTACGTTTGCAGACACCTTCCACCATAGCCTATCACGATGACAACCCCTCTATCTACCTCGTCCCTAACTTAGACATGTGCACCTCTACCAAAGATATCCACTGGGTCTGCCCCAGCAATCCCTTTATCCGAGACACCACAGACCGTCTCTGTGGATTGATAAAAGTCCCCGATCAGAAGTGTGCAGGCAAATTGTCTATTAAAGATGAAGGAATAGGAACTAGAGTAGAAAGAGCTGGTAATCGGTGGCTAATCAACACTCCCCAAACTGAGATTCTGGTATCATATGATCAACATAACACTGCCACTAGAATGAAGATCCCTAACGAAACCTCTCTCCTAAGTGTCCCACTAGGAGCCACTGTTCACGTGGGTGACATCACCCTCCATCACCTTAGCGCGGACCAGTATGAGACCGAGATAGAAATGCCCGATGCCTTCCCAGGTCACGAACTTGAGATAAACTCCACCCTCCAAGCACAACTACTGCTGGAAGGGACCAAAACCGTGCAATTCGATCTTAAGCCCACTGGCATCGCTACCACTTTCTTGAATAACCGCGCAAACCCTTCGTCCGATCAAGGATCTTTAATAAGCCGAATTGCGCTGGGATTTCTAGCTGGCGGTTGGGTTATCACAGTCTTCATAGCCATCACTCTACATAGGTACATACTGACACTACACCGCAAACTGGACAAAACGATCTACGCACCTGAGAAATTAGATCGTGGCATTGTCCGATTCTCCATCAGGCCTAAGGCCTCCACTAACTTTCTTGAAGAGTAGGCTTGCTAACATGCTAACTAACCCCTCTTTTCCATTTTCTTTTATGGAGTTTTGATTTTTTTTTGTTTGCTGTGTGAAATGTTGTATGTAGAAGGTAGTTAAGTAGCCATAGTGTAATTGTTTTCATGTCCAAGTGCCTATGCTTTCATGCCCAAGTGCCTATGCATCTTATGGACTGTATGAAATGAATTGAACTGTTGAACTGTGTCTGAAAGACTTTTCACAGAAAGGACCCTTGGAACTACCTCATTGTGGATTACTAGGGACCGTGGGTCGCAGACTAAACACCATGTGCCCATAGGGTATCACTCCTTTCAGCGCCTATGGCCAAGGGGGGAATGTTGGTAACTCGCCAGCGCCCCCTATAACGATCCCACAATTTCCTTGCGCGCTCCACCCGGATGTGACGTAAAGTGGAACTGCTTTAACTGTATCGAGAGCGCCTCGATTCGCTCTCTCATGTTCTGACTACTGGAGTGGTCGGACGGACTGTAGGCACGCTCGCCTACAGTGTTGAGACTAACCGCTATTGTCTGAGAACAGCCTGTTCAAATTAGTTTCGGCCGAACTTTTGAACGACCCGCTAAGTTTCAGCGATATAGTGGTTTTGATTCTAAACCTTTGCAAAGTTTAACTACAGTTAAGTAGTTTTCCACGCTAAGAGGCATTTGCGGACAGCTTCGCTCCTCTCAGTTCTTTTCCTCGTCGACGCATCACCGGAGGTTTCTCCTGAAGCACCGTGGGCCAGCTAGGCCTTCATCTCCCTGCTTCGTTAGCCGCGGTTGGACGCAACGCGCCGCTAACCTCCTCTCCTCGGACTGCGACCCTCAGCGCGGACATCGGAGAAAGAACTTCCATCGCATTGAGTAGGCACTTGGGCAAATTTTTAATTTGTAGCTTATTCAGATGGTTGTTAGGGTCATGTTTAAGCTTTGAGCTATTTAGCATACCCGCTCAGACACGGAAGGTGTTTGTTTGTTTTTATTGTTTGTTTTGGTTCTGTTTTTTTTTTTTTTTCTTTGAACTTGTTAGACAGGGTATCTTGCATGATATCTTTCCTTAACTCCATTGCTAGCTTCCCTATCTGATTAGCAGCGCAGCGACAAGTTTGTTATTTTAAGCTCCGAGGCTAGACCGCTACAAGGCCTAGTTCTCTCCATCCAACACATATACACACTCTCTCACACTCTCTCTCTCTCTCGCGTTGAGTTCTTTGCCTAGATAGTCTGTTGGAAATTAAGTGCAGTGTTTGGATCCAGCTGTAGCGTGGTCAGATTCTCCTTAGCAACTTATTGCTAGCTACCTCAGGGTGATACGCTAGCTGGTAGGCTTGTGTTCTCGACTAGGCCTGCAGGCGCCATCTTTCCGACGCCATTTTGATACCTTCCTCATTGAGTTACCTGTGATACGACACCTAGGCACTGACCGCCATTTTGTTTAAGCATTGCCAGAGTGGCTAGTCATTAGCATCTGCCCACAGATACCTACACAAAGCACACATTAGCCACAGAGCTAATCCTTTGTTCTATTTAGCTAACATTCCTTTGTTTTAGCTAACATTCCTTTGTTTTAGCTAACGACAAGCTAGGTCACACACACACACCCACCTCCACACACACGCACACAAGGGATTCTTTTCTTTTTTCTTCTATCTCTTTCTCTCTCTCTTTCCCTCAAATTTATAGTCCAGGTGTAATTGTTCCATTGTTTTGTCTTGTTATTACCTTTGCTGACATTGAATGTATTTTGAGTTTATTATTATTAGTGAGTAGTAGACAAATAAAAGCTAATTAAAATTAATTGCATTTTACTTGTTCCTGTTGTTTATTCACAAGGTCAACTATTTAGAACTCCTTTTTCCTTCAGAATTTAGCTTTTGTATACAACTGGGTTTCCCATCTAATACAGAGCTACCATTAATCTTGAGTGTAACCATTCACGGTGAGTATTAAGATTAATAATTTAAGATTTTATGAGACTGATCTTTATTTATAAATTGATTAATTTAATTATCAATTATCACATAATTTATAATTTAATTAATCCCAATTCAACCTACATTGTCTTCATCACAGGTTTAATCCAGCCGAACTTGCATTCCTGTCCGAGTTTGCTGTTGTGATGACTCCAGTCGCCCAAGCAACTAACATTTTGCAAGCTGAAACCAATGTCCAGATGGGGGTGGCTACTCCCAACCGTCAAGCTCCTGAAAATTAAGCTGGACAGGATCAAGCTACTGCTAAAATACTGCAAGCCCCTTGTCGATGCTCTGCAGGTGGGCATTGAGGATCGCTTTGGCCCTATGATGGAAGACCCAGAGCTGGTGGCCGCTGCTATTCTGCTTCCAAAGTTCCGGACAAATTGGACACAGGAAGATGAGACAATCAAAATAGGTAAGAAAGGGAACGCTTTCAATTAAGATTCGCATATTAATCATACACCAAGTACTTACTAACATGGATATTAGTAGTGCATTAGCCCTTTCTTAGCCTGTATAAAGCTGTCATTTCCATTAAAATCATTATTTCTTACTGACAATGTTGTCATGTTAAATCTGTGGTTACTGTCATGACTGGTTGAAACTATTATTGTTTATAATGTACTCTTGTATTTTAGGAATGGACTATATCAAGGGTGGCATGGTGGTGTAGTGATTAGCGCTGCCGCCTCACAGCAAGAAGGTCTGGGTTCGAGCCCCGTGGCCAACGAGGGCCTTTCTGTGTGGAGTTTGCATGTTCTCCCCGTGTCCACGTGGGTTTCCTCCGGGTGCTCCGGTTTCCTCCACAGTCCACAGACATGCAGGTTAGGTTAACTGGTGACTCTAAATTGACTGTAGGTGTGAATGTGAGTGTGAATGGTTGTCTGTGTTTATGTGTCAGCCCTGTGATGACCTGGCGACTTGTCCAGGGTGTACCCCGCCTTTCGCCCGTAGTCAGCTGGGATAGGCTCCAGCTTGCCTGCGACCTTGTAGAACAGGATAAAGCGGCTAGAGATAATGAGATGAGATGAGACTATATCAAACAACACATTGAAGACTTCTCATTGCAGTCTGGTGAGGTCAACAGGTCGAGCTCATCTGATGAAGACGACTTTTTTTCTGGCATGAGGGGTTCAAAGGCACAAGACGGCGCCAAACAGCTAGATGCGTACTTGTCCTGTTCAGCAGATAACATGGACTTGCTCAAGTCTTTTCCAGCTGTGTGTAAGATGTCTGTTAGGTTAAACACACCCCTTCCAGCATCAGCAGCCTGCGAGAGGCTTTTTAGTATCGCAGGATTAGTCTTTAGCCAAAGAAGAGTGAGACTGAATGACTCCAATTTTGAAAACCAACTACTTTTGAGATGAAACAAAAGATTTCTAACTCCCTAACTGACTGCTTTATGCATACCAGTTTAAGAAGGGAATACACTGTGGAGGGGAAAAAAGCACAAGCAGGAAAGAGAAGGGAGGGATGCTGTGGGGGGGATCTGTTTTTGTTTGCAAAGGGCTCAGGTGTTGTAAGGTGCTCTACTTGTGTGTTTTTACATGAGAAATACTTGTATGTGGCCTACTGGGGGGTATTCCAAGTAGTTGATTAGACAAACCTGAGTAAGTTAACCTGGAGGCAGTGATTAACCTGTTAATGGAAGAGCCCTTTGGCTTTGTGAGAATGATGCTTCTGGGCTGTTCTATTATAAGGTTTACCATTAAGCTTAACTTGCCCAGGTTTGTCACTTAGCCGTATTCTTGGAATACCCCTCTGGCCTTTTGAGATGTTTTAGTTGCCCTGACAAGTTAAGGTTGAAAAAATGTCTATCTTCCAAAAAAAGACTGCTTTACTGTATGCACTAGTTTAAGAAGGGAATAAGCAGGGGGGCAGCAGATAGTTGATTTGTGTGTTTACAAAGAGCTCAGTGTTGTAAGGTGCTCTACTCACGTGTTTTTACATAAATACTTGTATGTGGCCTACTGGGGGCTATAGCAAGTAGTTGATTAAGAGACAAACCTGAGTAAGTTAACCTGGAGGCAGTGGTTAACCTGATGATGGAAGAGCCCTTTGGCTTTGTGAGAAGGATGCTTCCAGGCTGTTCTATTATAAGGTTTACCATTAGGCTTAACTTACCCAGGTTTGTCACTTAGCCGTTTTCTTGGAATACCCCTCTAGCCTTTGAGATGTTTTAAGTGGTTTTTTTTCATAAACACTTGTATGGCCTTTTATGTCCTTGTACTGCTGCTTCAGCCAAAGAAATTGTGCCCTTAACTTTAAATGTTTGAAATAATATAAACAATATGATATTCAAACTTTTGACTGCTTTCTTTAATATTCACAGTACTTGTACGTTTACTTTCAGTACTTGAGTAGTAATTTTTAAAATACTTCTACTTGCAATACTTAAGTACAAAACATTTTGAATACTTTAGTACTTCCACTTAAGTATGGTGTTTAAAGAACACTTCAACTTCTACTCAAGTCACTTTTTTGATAGTACTTGTACTTCTACTCCACTCCTCTACTCCAGTACTTTATACATCTCTGCCTTTCTGTGTGGAGTTTGCATGCTCTCCCTGTGTCTGTGTGGGTTTCCTCCGGGTGCTCTGGTTTCCCCCACAGTCCAAAGACATGCAGGTTAGGCTAATTGGTGGCTCTAAATTGACCGTAGGTGTGAATGTGAGTGTGAATGGTTTTGTCTCTGTCAGCCCTGTGATGATCTGGTGACTTGTCCAGGGTGTACCCCGCCTCTCACCCATAGTCAACTGGGATAGGCTCCAGCTTGCCTGCAACCCTGTACAGGATAAGCGGTTACAGATAATGGATGGATGGATGGATGGTTGATGGAAAATAACATGTTAAAAAAGGAAAAGCAATGAACTCTGTGCTGCTGTGACCTTTTTTTGGGGGGGGGCAACTGGAGAAGCATTTTCATATTTCTGTATAAGTGATGAACTGTATAAAGCATTTCTGAAGATTCCACAGTTGAGGTTCCCTGCACATTGTACTTTATCAAGTCTCCAGAAGAACTGTGGCCAGTTCTGCAAAATGCTCAGTAAAACTTTCTAGCTAATTTCCTTATAAAACCTAACATATTGTACCAGAGACTACCACTACTAAAAAAAATAAAAAAAAAAGTCAACACACCAAATCTGTTTCATTTATTACTGTTTACTGCTCTTCATCGTATTTTTGAATGTACAAACATTTAATTTCATTATTTTTGAAGGCATCTTTGCTCTACAGCATTTCTTTGCATGAGCAATTAGTACAGTTTTATAAGGAACTTATCTGGTAAGTTTTACTGAGCATCTTATAGAATCAGCCACAGTTCTACTAGAGACTTTGTCACACCAGTGTCTGTCTTCATGCAGCAAAGCCCAGCAGCCTGTCTTATATTTTTTTTTGTCTAAAAAGTGGTCTCTCACATCATATGCTGCTTTCTTTACTGACATAAACATTTTTCTGTAACATTTAATTTTGTGCTGGAAAACTAATGTTTGGAAATAAATGTTTTTGTACTGACTCAATAATGTAGAAGTCAGATAATAACCTATAAGACAGGGTGTGTATGACTTTTGCACAGTATAAAATTACTAGTAATTCATGTTAATGGTGCAAAAGTGTATTATATGGCTGAGGGCTTGGAAAACCTGTTTGGGAGACTGTAATGAAGGACAGACTGCTTTGGCTTTATATAGCCCCCCTTCTGAGCCTGTTCAAAAAGAAAAAAATGTGGTGAAGTCAATAGGCATTGTATATCACCAAACACAGTCAAATATTTTTACTAAGAGCAAATAATACAAAAAAACCACAGTGCTCAGAAGCTTACAATAAACACAGTAAATTTTACACACACACACACACACACACACACACACACACACACACCTGTAGCGATTTACAAGAATTGGGCTCGACATTCTTGTGTTATCATATCTTCACATCACAATGGTGCAAGTCAGAATAGTGTGAGAATTCAAATTACACTTTAAGAACACAAACATATTGAAGGAAACTGGAGGGACAACTAACTGGTAGGAAGTTCAAAGTTAAGTGTGTCAGCAATGTTTTTGATGAAAAATGAACGGGCTATATTTGTTCTATAATCCTGACATAAATTATTCACTTCTCCCGGATGATATAAACTCTGGCACATGCCCACTGCCTTGGTCTTGTGTCAGCATACACACAAGGAAGGAGGACTCAGATTATCATGTCGTGATGGCAACCCAATTTACATCTGTAAATGATTAAAGGGTCTGCAAAGTAAAAGCAGATGCATATATTCCTCAAGCTGACTCCGAAAAGCACACACAAGAGATGCAGTAACTCCTCTTGCTTTTTGCCTTACCTGGATTTTGCAAAGACAAATGGGAAAACAGGCAGAACAAGTGGACGGACACTATTTGGTGCAAAGACAGGTGTTCTCTGAAGATTCATTTTCACAAGAACACAAAAAGATCAATAGGAGACACAAGGGTCTGCGAGATCATATTGTGGAATACTTCACGTAAGAACTATTCAATCTAAAAACTGAAAAATCAGTGAAGCTAAAACATCATGCTACAAAAAGGTCATTTACCATGTTTCAGAGAACATTAAACATTAAATGGTTTGCTTATTTTGTTTGCCTAAATTTGTATGTATATTTGACTATATTTCATTTCAGTTTTGTTTGTCATGGGAAAATTTTCTATATAGTTTAATTATTTGCATGAAAAAGGCTAGAAATAATGAAACTGTATGTTTGTGTTTTATATTACTGTAGGTGTGATTCAAAACGTATAAAGAATGCAGCTTTGTCTTTTCTCCCCATCATTGGGTGGATGAAAATATACAAATTTAGACAATGGCTGCTGAACGACATAATATCTGGAGTCAGCACAGGACTGGTAGCTGTACTGCAAGGTAGTATTTTGTTCTTTTTTTCCACTTCCTTACTTAGGATGAGGAGTGAAATGTTTCAGTTGTCAGGTAAAGAAGGTGATATCACAAATTTTCCTTTCAGTCCAATAACAAATACTACCAAAACAAGTATCCAGAAACATACTGATACTGGCATGTCTCACACTGGCATGTCTTTGCCTCTCGATGAATTGTTGGTGTGGAAAACTCCAAACATTGCTTCTTATCCTTTTTAGCCATATCACTTTCAATACACATTCACTGTCTCTTTTATGTTAGTGCACATCTGCTTGATGGTCTACTGGGTGTAAGGACAGAAAGGAAGAAAAAGTAGTTCAGGAAACTCTTCTTATACAGTATATATTTCATACACCTGGCCTAAATGTAAACTATATAAATTTACAAAACAAGTGTATTAGGAGCACCTTTACACCTACTCATTCATGAAATTATCTAAGTAGCCAATCAGCAGTGCACTGCCTACACAATTCAGATGCAGGTAAATAACTTCAGTTAATGTTCACGTTATTCGTGGTAACTCAAATAATTACTCTTTATCACAGTGGCGAACAGAAAAGCATTTCAGAATGCACTTTAAAATACATTTTAAAATGTGAGGTGGATGGGCAGCTGAACATGGGGGGAGAAACATTGCCTGGCCTTTCCCCAGTCTTCAGTTGTCCAAGTTTAGTGAGTCTGTGTCCACTGTAGCCTCAGTGGACTCAGTGCTGTTTTACTGGCAAAGGGAGGATGTTCAAAGTATGAAATGCAGGGGTGCCAATAATAGTGGCACATGTGTTTTTGTTGAAAATAATTATTTCTTGACGAGGGATTTGTTTTTCTCTGAATAAATGTATTTCCATTAAAGGTTGGATTGTTCTCATTTATTCAGTGTGAGATAAAGCTACTTCACCAAAAGGTGGATTTTTTCGAACCCCTTTTATTAATCTTTACAGGGGGTGCCAATAATTATGAATGGCACTGTATATGTAGTTCAGCAAGGAATTTGAAATAGGAATTTTAAATGATTTTCAGAGTGAAAATGAGAAGAAACTGTACAATACACGAATCTTACAGATACGAGTAATATTTATCTCATATTTCTCCAGGACTTGCATTCTCCTTGCTAGCGAACTTACCACCAGGATATGGACTATACTCTGCATTTTTTCCTGTATTGATCTACTTCTTCTTGGGCACATCCAGACACCTGTCAGTAGGTGCGCAGCTCCTGATGTAGTACTGACATGGCAGCTCAGCAACTGATATGCAGATTTTAAGCTTTTCAGATCTTATGTTGGTCTATCTGACTCTTTCAGGTCCTTTTCCCGTTCTGAGTCTGATGATTGGCAGTGTTGTAGAGAAGTATGCACCTGATAACGGCTTGCCTGTATATAACGTTACTGGATTTGAGGGACTGACCCAGGAGCAACAAAGAGTTATAGTTGCCTCTTCTGTTACATTTCTTATGGGCCTTTTTCAGGTAGCCTATATAAATGGTACTTTTATCAGCTTCAGATTATCACATTTGTCAGATGATATCAAGATAACATCATTCTTTATAAATGTAATTGGAATTAATTGCTAATCTTTACAAAACATAGGAAAAGAAATAACACATTATACTGTAGTTGTACACACTAAGGAACATACGAAGAACTGTTTGAATTAAAATATAACGTCAGCAGTTAAAATACAATGAATAGATATCAATAAAAAAAGGATAATTCTGCATGATTTCTCAATTTTCATATAAATCGTTCCCAATTTTTTTCAGCTTGGTATGGGGCTGCTGCAAGTGGGCTTCATAGTCATTTACCTGTCTGATACTTTGGTATCTGGGTTCACAACTGCTGCAGCAGTTCACATCCTTGTATCACAGCTCAAGTTTGTGCTTGGGTTGGATGTACCAGGCAAAAGTGGAGCATTCAACATTTTCTTTGTGAGTATAAAATGAATTAAGAAGATAGTTGTAAATCTAGCATGTTTTGTTAAAACTGATGTGGAACAACATATTAATATGTTATTCAAACTGCTTTTTAAAATTGAAGTATACATATTTGAAGATTTCATATTCCAGAGTTTCTATTAATTTCATTTCTGTTGGTAAAGGAGAGATAATGGGCTATTTTTCCCTGCCATAAAACAGCATACAATTTGGATGCCTGTTTAGCAGAGGTGGATATTTAGTTTTCTCCTTATAGTGCATAAATATAATCTGTACTGTTGCTCAGCAGTGGGTAAAGATATAGTGGCAGGAAACACACATTCTGGCCTTTCTTTTATCGAGTGCTATAGGGTCATTATATGGGAAAAGTGGATTAGTAAAAACTGAAAGAATGGTTTTATTCTTAAAATACTTGTTTTTATAAGTCATATTAATTTTTGTTTCCAGACTTTGGAGAAGGTTTTTGTACAGATCCATAAGACCAATGTGGCTGATTTGCTGACCTCCATTATAATCATGGTAGTGGTGTATATAGGAAAGCTCCTCAATGACAAATTTAAGCTGCCTGTGCCCATTCCAATCGAAATCATCATGGTGGGTATCTCCTGATAGACAACATTTCAACATTGCTGTATTTCTCACATATCGAAAGAGATTCTGTAAGCCCTAATGTTTACTATACTGTCTTCATTAGACCATCATTACTTGTGGAATCTCTTATGGATGTAATTTTGAAGTAAAATATAATGTGACGGTGATTGGAGAGATGGTGGATGGGTAAGGATGTAAAATATTTACTTTAAGAAAATCTGTAATATGTTAATAATAATCAAACTTGACCAAAAAAAAGTGATAGCAGAATATGTAAAGATTTAATATAGACAGTATTTACATAGCAATAATGTATTATATAGAATGGAGCACTCAGCATATACTGTATGAGGTATTGAGTTTTGCCATTCATATCTTTAGATTTAAAGCTCCATTTGCTCCAAATGTGGACGTGATGGAACAAAGTGCATTAGATGCTTTCCCTATAGCGATAGTAGGCTTTGCTGTGGCTTTCTCCGTGGCTAAAGTCTACTCTGTCAAACACGACTACATTATTAATGGAAATCAGGTGAGAATAAAAAATGACTGTGAATGTGCCTTCCATTTGAAATGTAATCATATTTGTGGCAACTGTACCAATTTTTTTTTTTTTTTTATGTTAACAGGAGCTCATTGCTTTTGGAGCAAGTAATATATTCGGAGCAGCTTTTCGATCCTTTGCAGCCAGCACTGCACTTTCCAGGACAGCGGTACAAGAAAGCACAGGGGGAAAAACACAGGTAATTATAAGAATACTTCTCCAGATCCCTTTACTACACAAAGCACTACCTTTGAACTTTGTAGTTAAGATGTGAAAGACTCAGTACATACCAAAGGTTTATGTATGCACTATTGTATTATTCAATATTACATCTTATCTTTGTTGTACTGTACAATATTACATCTTATCTTCTTTGTGTTTTTTTATAGTTTATGAGGGAAACTGTCGTGAAAATTTCTAAAGGTTTCAGGTTACCATTTGTAAGCTTTATTGCTCAAATGAAAACTAGGTATGAAATATTCACTTTTTTTTTAAACAGATAGCAGGTCTAATCTCAGCAGTTATAGTATTGATCGTCACAGTTGGAATAGGATTCCTGCTTGAGCCACTACCCAGGGTGAGTGAAAAGGAAAATTTGAAAAGGACCAAGGAAATTCTCAAAAGATATTGTTCACATTTTCATACTGTCATCTTTTTTTCCATTGACTAACTTGTTAGAGGACAGTGACTAATTAATTTCTATTATCAAGTATTTTTATAGTTATCAAAGTTTCTAGTTATCAAGCACATTTTATAGTCATCTAAATGTATAAAGATATCAAAATGTATAAATTTACCAAAATTTATACCTATAATATTTATATCTATAATTTTTATGGTCATCAAGTTATCAAATACATTTCACAGTTATCAATGTTTCAGTAGTCATAAAATAGAAATAAGATTTTTAAATGCATGTTTTAATAGAATCATCATAGAGGATTCAACAGATGCATTACCTCCACACTACATAAATGTAGAAACAATTAAACATTCTTGCATTTTTCTTCAACACTGTCTTACTTGTTTTTTTTAGTCTGTTTTGGGAGCTCTTGTGATTGTGAACCTCAAAGGCATGCTGATGCAGTTCAGGGAGATCCCATACCTTTGGAAAAAGGACAAAGCTGATTTTGTGAGTATTCTCTTTGTTTCTTTTTAAGGCTGAACATCCACCTATTTTATATCAATATAAAAAACACAATTTCCCACGTTAATAATCTCAATCTCTAAAGAGAACAATAGACCAAGAGTAAGAGTGGATGTGAGTATTTTTATTGGTGCTTGCATGACCAACTAGATAGAACTCGACGCCAACGGCGTCGATGGGGATGCCTCCACCCAGTAGACTACACACCTTTATTAAGTTGTGATTTGGGGATGGACATTTGACCTCACAGTAATCTTCACCTGGTGAAATTACTTGTATTAGCCTTGGAGATATTGTGTTCACAAGGTTTTCGGACAGACATTTGACCTCACAGTGACCTTGACCTTAGACCTTTTGATCTCAAAATCTAATCAGTTTATCTTTGTCCCCAAATGCACAAATGGTGAAAGTTTGGTGAAATTCCTATGATTTGCCTTGGAGATATTGTGTTCACAAGGTTCCTGGACAGACATTTGACCTCACAGTGACCTTGGCCTTAGACCTTTTGATCTCAAAATCTAATCACTTCATGTTTGTCCCAAAGTGCACAAATGCTGAAAGTTTGGTGAAATTCCTTTCATTAGCCTTTGAGATATCGCGTTCACAAGGTTTCGGGACGGACGCACGGACGGATGGAGGGATGCACGCACGCACGGACAGACGGACGACCTGAAAACATAATGCCTCCTGCACCTTACGGTGGTGGAGGTATAATAAAAATACTCCCAGTGCTGACCCTTTCTAAACCACACAGCTCCATTTACCCCAAACTCTTCAATCTTGCGCCAACCAGTTATTCAGTAATATGACATCATGGACTTTCAGATATGGTTTAGGACACAATGTGACATCATTAATTCATTCATTCTCTATACCATTCCTTCTTATCCATTGCTGATTGCAGGTGAGCTGGAGACGATCCCAGCTGACTTTGGGTGAGAGGTGGGGTACGCCTTGGACAGGTCACTAATCTATCGCAGAGCTAACACAGAGAGACAGACAGCCATTCACACTCACATTCACACCTTTGGGCAATTTAAAGTAGCCAGTTGACCTAACCTGCATGTCTTTAGACTGTGGGAGAAAAGCAGAGTACCCTGGAGAAAACTACGCAGGCATGAGGAGAACCTGTAAACTCCATACAAAAATGCCTCAGTCAACTAGCAGGTTCGAACTTGGAACCTGTTTGCTGTGAGGCAACTGTGCACCACCGTGCTGCCTAGAGAGTGATTTATATCATTTATAAAATATGAGCAAGCACACCCATCTCCAAATGTTTGGAGGTAACACTATGCCAGAAAAGCAAAAACTTATGCAGATGATAAATACAGACTTTTCTTGGTATTTTCCAAGACTCTATATTTAAAAATGAGATTATATTACTTTAGGGCTAGCACGGTGGTGTAGTGGTTAGTACTGTCGCCTCACTGCAAGAAGGGTCTGGGCTTGAGCCCAGTAGTCAACAGGGACATGTCTGTGTGGGTTTCCTCCAGGTGCTCTGGTTTCCCCCACAGTCCAAAGACGTGCAGGTTAGGTTAATTGATGGCTCTAAATTGACCATGAGTGTGAATGGTTGTTTGTCTCTATGTGTCAGCCCTGCAATGATCTGGCGACTTGTCCAGGGTGTAGCCCGCCTCTTGCCTGCGACCCTGCACAGGATAAGCAGTTATGGATAATGGATGGATTCTATTACTTTATAATATCATTTATACCATAGTGCTCTTGAATTCTGCATGGCCAGAAGGTGCCAATATTAGCACCAGCTGTAATTCAAATCACAGGTACAATTAATGTGCTCATTGTAAAAGGTTATTTTTCCACAGTAACTCTCACACAAACACTAACATGGCAGATGTTCCACCTAATCTAAGCCTAAAAATGGATTTAAAATATACTGTTATTTAACAAAGAATGTCCAGTCATTGATATGGTGAAGCTTTCTGTAATTTAACATTTATGGAAGGAGTCTCTGGTTTCAGCACTTTACAGTTTCTCAGTAACATTTTTTTGTCTTATTAACTTCAAAATATTGAAAAAAGAAAGAAAGGCTGGCCAAAAACTATATATATCTGCTATAACATAAGTAATAAGTGTGCACAGGGTGATTTAACACATGTTCCACAATATTAAATGGAACTATAAACCATTACATCAACCACCCGATTACAGTATTGTCGGAACAACACGGGGGAAGTCATACGTACAAAAAGCAAACAATTTGCTTGAATGCCATAGACTACTCTGTGTGATTGTAGATGTGGGAACTATTCAGACTCAACAATAATATTTCCCGATTTAGAAATCCACATGCACACAGCACAAACATTCGTTGAAAAGAATTTGTTCAGGGAGAACAAACCATACAAGGAATAACAATATTACAATAAATTGTTTTACTAAGCTCGTTTGGCTTATCTTTCAGGTATATCTACACAACCCACTCCTTATGCAATGTGGTACCCAGATCTGACATCAAATGCTTGAGCCACCTTGTTAGGTCATCAAAAGGCATCCTAAGGCTAATGAAGATGATGAATTGTCATTTAACATGAATGAAATATAATTCTCCAACCACAGATTCCATTTTAACCATAACAGAAATGAGTTTATTCCATTCACCCAGTGAAACAATAAGAAAAAAAAAAACTACCATAATATTGTGCCTGGTGTGTTTGTGCGCGAGTGTGTTTAGGAAGGTTATCTTGATATTCTTTTCATGCTTTCTCATTTTTTCTCTTTCTTTTCTTGTTCTGTGCCCCTGACATTTTCTTTTGAGCTTTCTCCATCTCAGTTCCTTCTCTATGTCATGACAAATTGATAACTTGGACCAGAGGGTACTGCAAAGCCTCATGCTCTAGAATCTTTTATTGCCATGTTAAAAAAAAAAATCTATAATACAGCTCACTCACTCCTTCCAGCTTGTCTCACTTATCTGTGTGGGGTCACTGCCACGTGGACTCTATTGATCCACGCTTCATATTAACTGGAACATAGTTTTATGCCAACTCCCCATCCTGCCAGAGCCCTCCCATTTCTGGGCTTGGGAAACAACCATTCACACCTATGGACAATTTACAGTAGCCAGTTAACCTAACTGCATGTCTTTGGACTATGGGAGAAACTGGAGTACCTAGACGAAACCCACACAGACACAGGGATAACATGTAAACTCTACACAGAAAGGCCCCCACCAGCCATTGGGTTTGAACCCAGAACCTTCTTGCCATGAAGCGACAGTGCTAACCACTGCACCATGCTGCCCATCTGTAATACAGCATTTACCTATTTTAAATGACAAAATGAAAACAAATGACAACAGAGACACATTTTCATATCTCATATATGTATCCATCCATCCATCCATCCATCCATTATCTATAGCTGCTTATCCTGTGCAGGGTCGCAGGCAAGCTGGAGCCTATCCCAGCTGACTATGGGCAAGAGGCAGGGTACACCGTGGACAAGTCACCAAATCATCGCAGGGCTGACATAGAGACAAACAACCATTCACATCTATGGTCAATTTAGAGCCACCAGTTAGCTTAATCTGAATGTCTTTGGAATGTGAGGAAAACTGGAGCACCCAGAGGAAACTCACACAGACACAGGGAAAACATGCAAACTCCACACAGAAAGGCCCCCGTCCGCCGCTGGGCTCAAACCCAGAACCTTCTTGCTGTGAGGCGACAGTGTTAACCACTACACCACTGTGCCACCTCGTATATGTATGTTTTTCTCCATTGTTTTGGTGCCCCCCCCCTTTGCATAGCACCACTATACAAGGCATATGTTGCATACCCCCTTTTTGCACTTCTGACTTCACTGTGTTAATGCATCACGTCACTCTGTCATTGATTATTTTCCTTTGACAGCACACCCCGTCATGTTTTGTTCCTTTCTTAAAGCAAATACGTAAATGGCTTGAATCTATAGAAGAGAAATTACTTGTTAGCTACATTAGTTTCATAGTGCCTAAACAGGCAAAGTTTAGACACCTGCATGGGACGTCTACATTTAAGGCAAGTGCAAAATTGTGTAAGTTTTATTTGCCCCAAATTTTTAATTTTGCACAAAATTGTGTTTTTCTTTTTTTCTTTTCTTTTTTGCCAAAGAATTAGCTGGATTTTGTGTCATCCATCCAAAACATTAAACAATCTATAACCTTGGGTTTTTACTTAGTTCTAAGAAAGTTTTACTCTTATGCTTTCTCTATTTTGACTGCCCTCTATAACCATCCCTGTTTCAGGTCATTTGGGTTGTGACATGTGCTGCCTCCATTATTCTGAGCCTGGACCTGGGACTAGCTGTAGGTATTGGTGTGCAACTGTTCACAGTCGTCTTCCGTACTCAATAGTAAGTTTGGACAGTTATACAGTACATGCAATATTCAAGCAACACAAAGGCCAAAATAAATGATCCATTATTTCAGCACCAATGTTGCATGCTCATTTTTTGTCCCAGTCCACGTTGCTCTGTACTGGCAAACATCATAGGCACTGATATCTACAGAGACCGCAAAGACTACACCTCTGTGAGTTTCTGCTCATATTTTATCTAATATGCTAACATTCTCACCATCAATAAAATATGATGCTGTTCATTTTTCCCCCTTTGTTTACAGATTCATGAACCTAGCGGAGTAAAAATATTCAGAATCCCCTCACCAATATTTTTTGCAAACATCGAGTTCTTCAGGGAAAAACTAGTGCAAGCTGTAAGTGGTTCATATGTTGTACTGGTTTGAGATCAAGACAAGAGCAAGACTTTTAACTGTTAAGACAAGGCCAAGACCAAAGAGAAGACCAAGATCAAGGCTGTTCTTTATTTGTTTTGTAGAGATTACCTACACTAGCATTATGAAAAATAAAATAAGCTAAGGTTAGCTACCATTGTGGAAAACAGTGACCTAATTTAGCCAACTACATTAGATAGTTAGCTGTGTGTAGATGGTTCAGAAAAATAAACAGTGCTGAAAGACTCTCATGGTTGCCAGAGGACGAGCCCCCCACTGTAACTCTAGCTATGTAATAGGTGAGAGGCTGAGGGCTATAGAAACGGAGATTGGTGTCACCCAATGTGCCTTAAGGCCCTGGTTCATACTAGGACAGGAGACTGCCTGGGAAGAGCAGGTACAGGCATGGGAGAGACTTTGACAGTGTTGAAAGAGATTTCAGAAATAGCCAAGTAGAAGTGGGGAAAGAATACAAACCACACTAAGTAAAAGTGTTATTACTGTAGTAATAATTCACTTGAGCATAGGTAAAGGATCAAGAAAATGACTTAAGAATAAGTACGTTGTCTTATGAAAAAATAACAACTTGAATAATTACTGAACACCACTGTACTTCATCAGCAGTATATTAAGAAAGTTAACATTAGATGGCTAGCTTCTTCTTCTTCTTTTGGCTGCTCCCGATTAGGGGTCGCCACAGCGGATCTTTCGTCTCCATTGCTCCCTGTCTTCCGCATCCTTCTCTGCCACACCTGCCACTTTCATGTCCTCTCTCACCACCTCCATGTATCTCCTCTTTGGCCTTCCTCGTTTTCATGTGCCTGGCAGCTCCATCCTCAACATTCTCCTTCCAACATGCTCTGCATCTCTTCTCAGGATGTGCCCATACCATCTCAGTCTCATCTCTCTTAGCTTAATTCCCAAGCTCTCCACATGTGCTGTCCCTCTGATGTGCTCGTTCCTTATCCTGTTCAACCTTGTCACTCCCATCGCAAACCTTAACATCTTCAACTCCGCCACCTCCAACTTTTCCTCCTGTTGCTTCGTTAAGGGTACGGTCTCCAATCCATACATCACAGCTGGTCTCACTACTGTCTTATACATCTTACCTTTCACTTTTGCTGGGACTTTCCTATCACAAATGACTCCCGAAATCCTTCTCCAACTGCTCCACCCTGCCTGCACTATCTTTCTCACCTCACTATCACAGCCCCCATTTTCCTGCACAGTTGACCCCAGGTACTTGAATTCACCAATTTTCTTTACGTCTACTCCTTGCATCTTCACTACACTCTTATCCCCATTTTCATTGATGCACATATATTCTGTTTTGCTACTGCTCACCTTCATTCCTCTTCGTTCCAATGCATACCTCCATCTCTTCAAATCCAGCTCAACCTCCTTTCTGCTTTCACCACGTATCACAATATCATCCGCAAACATCATGTTCCATGGTGAGTCTTGCCTCAGTTTGTCCATCAAGCTGTCCACCACTATCCATATTATATTATATTATATTATATTATATTATATTATATTATATTATATTATATTATATTATATTATATTATATTATATTATATTATTAGATGGCTAGCTAACTTAACCAAATGCTATTGGGGTTAGACATATACCTAGACATGTACGTTAGATATTGAACTGTGAAATGCCACTATCTTGACAGAATTTGGCTTGCATAATATTAAAAAAAAAACATTAAAAACTGAAGATACATGATAAATTGGGCCAGAGATGCTCTGTCTAAACTTTCTTAAACATAGCTACATTTACTGGCGGAAGTATAAACTTTAGAGTTATAACAATATACTGTAGTAAAAGTTATGTGAATGTGGTGGCTCTCTCTCTCTCTCTTTCTTTCTCTCTCATGAATGGAATTCTGACATTTCCACTTAATATTTTTATCGTAGTTGAGACACAGTGATGGCTACAAGTGCAGAAACCTTTTATTTACACAGGAAAGTCAAAGCAACAAAAAGCAGCAGGCATGAAAATGCGAGAGTAGAAGGGAGGAACAGCATGAAAAATAAAGACAAACGCAAGACCAACTAACAGAAGCCAGGGTTTAAATAAGGCAAGTGATAAGTGTCCAACGTGAAAGCAGGTGTACGTGGTTAAGCATTAATAAGCAGGGTCTATGGGAGTAGTTCGAAGGGTCATGCTTGAAGGCTGCATGGTGCAGTCTGGGAAGCGCAGCCTGGAAGTCTTGTGAGGTGCTGCTTCTCAGTGCTAGTGTGACCATTTTCGGTCTGGGATAAACTGCAGATAACTGAAACAGAAATGTTATATATAGTCTTTGCTTGAACAAAACAGATGTTCAGAAACAGGAAGAGAACTCACTCAACAGAAATGTGAGGCAGCATGACTCGTGGCATGTTTTGAACTAGCTAATGTCTCAGCTTGGACTTTTCACAAGATTGGACTTGCCACCTCGTAAATTACATGTCATATCTGGTCTCACGTGGTTTGCGCTCCATAGCATTCCGTTGAAAACAATCAGGTGGGAATACACGATATCCGTTATTTTTCCATTATGGAAGACTGAGTGGGAATGAAAATTTATTATCTATTCCATGTTGTTTCTACCTCATATAACAGATTTTGTATGTGATAAGGGCTTGAGATCAGGAAAACTCCAACCCCAGTTAAAGCAGTTTCACACCTTTTACTTCCCTGTTGTTGTGTTCTCAGGTGGGATTCAGTCCACTCAGAGTTTTGAGAAAGAGGAACAAAGCACTGCAAAGGATCAGAAAAATGCTAAGAAATGGGGAGTTACACATATCACCTGTAAGTCCTGTGTTATAAACAGCAAGTTATTTTAATAATATCATATTTGAGCTGTATTTTTGCAAGAATTGTTATTATAGTATAATAAGATTATAATCCCAAATTCATTCTTAACTCAGATAGAACCTTATTAAGAATTCTAAGGTCATGATGACAAAAGTCATGACACTTATTCCTGTTCTTGTCAATATTCACTGTCAGAAATAGGGGTATGATAGGAGTCCATTTCTGTGCCCCAAGGTGCAATCTGCACTAATGTACCCCCTAGGGCTCATTATTGGACCTCAAGGTAACTATGTGTACCTTTTAAAGGTAAATATATTTTCCCAAGCAGTATATAAAGGGTCCAAGTAAGTACCTTAGAGGGTACTTCCCCAGTGACAAGCTGTTGTACCCCTAAATTCACAATAATGCACTTTATTTTCTGAGCATGCAGCATAAAATGAAACTATTTCAGTTCAACAAGCTCATCCTTTAAGAACTTATTTTTATATTTTTAAAGCGAGAAAAAAAATCATGTACTTCATAATCAAAGAATGGGAAGAGTCATATGCTTGCATAAAAGTCTCACAAACTTCACGTGTGCAGTTTTAGGGCATAACATGCTGAAATGCACTTTCACATGTTTTTCACATGATCACATAAAACCTTCTGATCCTGTGAAATGTATGTAAATTTTCTGTAAAGGTATACCAACACAGTTCTATGTGTTTGTATAACTTTGTACAGTGGTGCTTGAAAGTTTGTGAGCCCTTTAGAATGTTCTATATTTCTGCATAAATATGAATTTAAAAAAATCATCAGATTTTCACACATCTTAAAAGTAGATAAAAAGAACCCAATTAAACATACAAGACAAAAATATGATACTTGGTTCATTTATTTGTTGAGGAAAATGATCCAGTTTTAAATATCTCTGAGTGGCAAAAGTATGTGAACCTTTGCTTTCAGTATCTGGTGTGACATCCTTGTTGTACAGCAATAACTGCAACTAAACGTTTCCGGTAACTGTTGATCAGACCTGCACATCAGCTTGGAGGAATTTTAGCCCATTCTTCCATAAAGAACAGCTTCAACTCTAGGATGTTGGTGGGGTTCTTCACATGAACTGCTTGCTTTAGGTCCTTCCGCAATATTTCTTTTGTATTAAGATCAGGACTTTGACTTGGCCATTCCAAAACACTAACTTTATACTTCTTTAACTATTCTTTCATAGAACGACTTGCATGCTTAGGCTTGTTGCCTTGCTGCATGACCCACTTTCTCTTGAGATTCAGCTCACTGACAGATGTCCTGACATTTTCCTTTAGAATTTAGTGGAATAATTCAGAATTCATTGTTCCATCAGTGATGGCAAGCTGTCCGGCCCAGATGCAGCAAAACAGGCCCAAACCACAATACTACCACCACCATGTTTCACAGATGGGATAAGGTTCTTATGCTGGAATGTAGTGTTTTCCTTTCTCCAAACATAATGCTTCTCATTTAAATTCAAAATTCTATTTTGGTTTCTTCCATCCACAAAACATCTTTCTAACAGCCTTCTGGCTCGTCTACGTGATCTTTAGCAAACTGCAGATGGGCAGTAATGTTCTTTTTGGAGAGCAGTGGCTTTCTCCTTGCAATCCTGCCATGCACACCATTTTTGTTCAGTGTTCTCCTGATGTGGACTCATGAACAAGTTCACATTAGCCAATGTGAGAGAAGCCTTCAGTTGCTTTGAAGTTACCTTGGGTTTCTTTGTGACCTCTTAGACTGTATACACACCTTGCTTCTGGAGTGATCTTTGTTGGGTGACCACTCCTGGGGAGGGTAACAATGGTCTTGAATTTCTTCCATTTGTACACAATCTGTCTGACTATGGATTGGTGGAATCCAAACACTTTAGAGATGGTTTTGTAACCTTTTCCAGCCTGATGAGCATCAACAATGCTTTTTCTGAGATCCTCAGAAATCTCCTTTGTTCGTGCCATGATACACTTCCACAAACGTGTTGTGAAGATCAGACTTTGATAGATCCCTGCTCTTTAAATAAAACAGGGCAAGTACTCAACTCCTGATTGTCATCCCATTGATTAAAAACACCTGACTCTAATTTCACCTTCAAATTAACTGCTAATCCTAGAGGTTCACATACTTTTGCCACTCACTGATATGTAATATTGGATCATTTTCCTCAATAAATAAATGACCAAGTATAATATTTTGCCTCATTTGTTTAACTGGGTTCTCTTTATCTACTTTTTGGACTTATGTGAGAATCTGATGATGTTTTAGGTCATATTTATGCAGAAATATAGAAAAATCTAAAGCGTTCACAAACTTTCAAGCACCACTGTAGATCTGTACCATTCTTTCTTACCCATTAATATTTTCTGAATATTTTCAGAGAGGCTTTGAGACCATAGGTTGCTCAATTAACGAGATGTCAGAGGATGAGAGCAACATGGAGGGCTTAGATAAGCCAATAGACTTCTCAGACCTTCCAATTCAGGTGAACTGGAGAGGAAAGCTTCCTGCCAACATCTCTGTTCCTCAAGTGGACATCCACAGTCTTGTCTTGGACTTCTCTGCTGTCTCCTTCCTTGACATCTCAGCACTCAAAGGCCTTAAAATGGTGATTTGTCTCACTAAATATTTAAGAGTAATTTCAATGCTTAAGCCACCAAAAAAAATTGAGAACTATTTTTAAAAAATAATCTCCTGGGAACATCCAGCCAGCTAAACAGGAATGTTCATTAAGTATTCAACTCATTCGAAGAAGGTTGGGCTGTAACATTCCTGCGATGTTCTCAAAACATCTGTTGTAATAATGCTTTGTTTCACAATGTTAATAGGAAGTCCTCACAGAATGTCCCAGACATAACATTATGGAAATGTTTGAATTAATATTACATCCACTGATCAGCTATAATATTAAACCTGGTGATGTCAATAATATTGATTATCTCATTACAATGGCACCTATCAAGGGGTGGGATATATTAGGCAGCAAGTCAGTTCTTAAAGTTGATGTGTTGGAAGCAGGAAAAATGGGCAAGAGTAACGTTCTGAGCAACTTTGACAAGGGCCAAATTGTGATGGCCAAATTTTGGATCTCCAAAATGGCAGATCTTGAAGGGTGTTCCTGGTATGCAGCGGTTAATATCTACAAAGTGGTCCAAGTAAAGACAACCAGTGAACCAGTGATAGGGTCATGGTCACCCAAGGCTAGCCCATCTGGTCCAATCCCACAGATCTCCTCTAGCACAAACTGCAGAAAATGTTAATGCTGGCAATGATAGAAAGGTGTCAGAAGACAGTGCAATACAACTTATGTATGGGGCTGCAGACCGATCAGAATGTCAATGCTGACCACTGTCCACTGCTGAAAGTGCCTACAATGGGCACATGAGCATACCAAGTACACACCTTCATGGCAACAGTATTCCCTAATGGCAGTGGCCTCTTTCAGCAGGATAATGTTCCCCGCTACACTGCAAAATTTGTTCAGGAAAGGTTTGAGGAACATGGCAAAGAGATCAAGGTGTTGACTTGGCCTCCAAAATCCCCAGATCTTGATCAGATCGAGCATCTGTGGGATGTGATGCACAAGCATGTCTGATCCAGGGAGGCCCCACCTCGCAACTTAGAGGGCTTGAAAGGATCTGCTGATAACATCTTGATAGCCTTACACAAGAGTTTTTCTTAACACCCAGAATGTTCAAAAAACATTTGTCTAATGTAAAAATTCTTCGGGGTCTGAATGTGATCTTTCTTTACACAGATATTAAAGGAATTAATTCGAGTGGATGTGGAAGTCTACATTGTTTCATGTGATGGTAATTATACTGTAATTTTAAGTTTCATATGACATTTTAGTGGTCCTTTCTCAATCATTAACCACTTGTGGATTGTGTTTGTAGTGTACATCTTGGAGAAACTGCACAGTTGCATGTTTTTTGATGACGAAATCAAGACGTCAATGTTCTTTCCCACTCTTCATGATGCCATGGTGCACATTCTGCAGATACACCCAGATAATTCACAGGAAAAGGTACAGCAATATTTTAAGAAATGACCCAACCATGTGTTAAATTCCCATTCCTAATCATTAAACAGTTTAAAGAATGTCTGATAAGTTAAACATCAAATAGATTCACAGTTCTTTATTGAGAGTGACAAATATCATCCCTAGACTCACTAACCCATGAATGTCCTGTGCATGTGTATTCACAGAAGACAAGCTTCAAAGGGTCAATCGGCCAGACTGATGGATTATATCAACGAAGATCTGAAATTCCGAATATTACAAGTCTATAGATGTTTTATATCAATATTAAGAAACAGAACACACAATGAACATGTATATCATAAAATTGTATTGTCTCAGATGTTTATTACCAAGTTGTGGGTTAGATGTCCGCAACCACCAAATTCAAATGCTAAAAGAGACGCACATATATAACACAAAAGCAGGAACATTATTCCATTAATAGACAGTGCTGTACAGTCAATTTTTTTTTTTACCAGGTGTACACATCAGTAATGGGAATTCCAGCTCTTTTTTAATGAGTCACCAGACTTCTCACTTTCAGCACCAAAGAGAAGAATTTATAGCAGTGCGCTACGTTTTTGCTTTCTGAAATTCAGTAAACATCCCAGCATTAATTTTTTTAATGTGCTGCTGTAACTACATGTAACATAAGACTCAATGTATGTGATTAAAGGTATTTGAGGGTTTTCAATACAGAATGCTCATGAATTTTCAAATTATAGCTCTTCAGGTATCTTTAAAGCATCAACTTGCTTGAGAATGACATATCACTAGTATACATTGCTCAACATGATTTAACAATCAAAACAGTTAATTCAATCATGACTACATGGGAAAGGTCAACCCAATCAAACACATTTCATATTTTTATTTTCTTACTGAAGTTTAATAAACTTCATTCCACATTACTTGAAAAGACCTACAAAACCTGCACACTAACTGGTGGTATGAAATTGGTATTGTAAGACTACACATGGTCACCTCACTGTTCATAGTGGCTCAGAAATGAGAGCAGTGGGATCTGTTCATGAGGCATAGTTGTAATTGAAGTGTTAACAGTAAATCTTTACACATTTTATCCCAAATAAGATGGTGGCCTCTTGTTTTCTTTAAGTTAGCTTATATACTTTGGATGCACCTTGACTCTTCTCTGAAATCAAGGGCAACAGCATTTACTAGTGAATATCAATGGCTCATCCAAACCTCAAAAAGCAAAAAAGGAGAAGAAAAAGATCAATCCTTATTAAGTGTTTAATTCATAATACATTCATGAAGTAACACATTCAACAAATTTTTAAAAATTTTGCCAAATTCATTTTTTAAATCCAAAATATTGGCCATAATTAAAGGAATATGTTCTGATATCAGAAATTAATGGTAAAGTCTTCAAACATACGCAGTCCTATTTTATACTCTAACTCAACTATACAGAGTTCCAAACCCCTACCACAGACTCATTTATGAGATCAATATTCAAAGCTATCAACAAAAATCATTCTACTGGTAATAGGGTCTATACCGGCCCTGGTCCGGATGATGAGGTCCTGGAATCTGTCCCTGTGGAGGAGGACCCTGCATTCTGGGTGGAGGAGGTCCTCTGGGAGCAGGCCACATCCCAGGACTGAGTCCCCCTGGTTGGTTGAATGGTGGGCTAAGGGTACCTTTATCCTCAGAGAACTGAGGATTGTAATGGTGTGGTGGTGGGGCATTTACTGGACCCGCGTGTTGAGGTGGAGGGCCAGGTGGAGGATGGTTCATGTACGGTGGCAACTGACTCATGAGGTGTCCAGGAGGAGGGGTGATAGGAGGAGGAACTGAGGACAAAGGTGGAGGAGGGGCTTGGCTAAAGACCTGTGCTGGATGCTGCATTGGATGAGTGATTGGGGGTGGAGGAGGTGGAGGCCCGTAGCGCTGCTGAGGTGGAGCCATCATGTGGTGTGGGTGGGAAACCACAGGCTGCCCTGGATATTCTCCTGGGTGGTGATGTGACGGGGCGTTCACAGGCTCACGGGAGGCAGAGCTTGCTGAATCATCCTGAATGGGGACGGTGATGAGGTTGCTATGCTTCCGTGTGGTCACTGTAGTAATGCGGAATGTCTCCTGAGCGAGAGAGCGAGGAGGCCCCATGTCGGATGTAGGAGCCTGGCCAGGAGGGGGCCGGAGGTCATCATGAGAGGCAGGAGGTGGCTGAGTGTAGGGGTCATGAGTGGCGTGTGGAAGAGGGGGAGGGATGAGCACATGGGGTTTGGGCATGTGAGTAGGGGGCACACGGAAACGCTCTGAAACGTCAGAGCCAGGAAGATGGTGAGGGTCAGAGCGGCCTGCTGAAGTCTTGCTCGCTCTCATGTGGCGGTGGTTGATGTGGGCCTGCAAGTCTCTCTGTGAGAGGTAGGTACGTTTACAGCCCTGAACGATGCTGCACATGAAAAGAGAGCCGCGCTGACACTGTTCAATCCGCTGAACTGGGTCTGTACAGCTATACAAAGTCAAACTGAAAGGATAAAGAGGATGAAATACTGAATACATGCGCTACATGCTATGGTTAAAAATTTTGCTTTTAACATATTTTGTGTTTTATTGCACACATTTAGGGGAAATTTCCTCCAAACTTACCCTGGGCACATTTTATCACCTTTCCTTTCATGAAGTACTGCACATTCATAGCAGAAAACATGTTTACATGGAATCTAAAGGGGGGGGGGGGGGAGAGAGAAAAGCAGCAGCTCAGTAGGAATTCACAAGAAAGGTACCACTGGGCATTTCAACTTGTACACAAAGCTCACCATGCGTCCATAAGTCTTAATGGGGAGACCACACTTGTCACAAAAATGAATAGGAGTTTCATCTTTTTCACCAATCAGATTAAGCTGGAAAAAGAAGGCAAATTAACACAGAAAGTAAAGGTTTTGTTAAATGATGTTATCCTGCTAATGAAATGGGTACAAATATTGATTAATGCATAAAGAAACAGACAGAGGTCTTAAACCTTATAATCCCAAAAAAATGGCTGGGGATATCGCCGCTGATTAGCATAAGCATCTCCTGATTTTACCCCACAGTCAAACCTCTCCTCCTGCTTGTAGGCAAAGCTTTCTGTTACGAGAAAAATGATATAGATGTTACTATTCCAGACAACGATGCACACAGTATGAATTGCATTGGGCAATGAGTTGAAACTCCAAGGTCTCCGTGTATCTATGAGGGAAATATGAAAACACTTACTTCTAGCCTGTTTAGGGAGAAGCTTGATGGGTATCCTCCTTCTAACATCAGGACCTCCTAATGCCCCCTCTGTTCCCTGCATGTCACTGTCTGCATATATTTAAAAAACAAAAAAAAAAAAAAAAAAAAACTGGGTAGTTGATTCTGGTTTTAAAAGCAGGTTCAAATTCAGAAAGTTGAAGCATTGCAGTTTGTAGATTACAAGCTGACTTCTTTGCATTTCGCATAATCACTCTGTCAATGACCAAGATAGATCCCTGTTGAAGCTATAGTGCACTCACCAACTATTTGCTGATTTAAAGGAAACAAAATCCACCCTGAATGGCTTGCATGTTAAGTTTTATAATTAACGTGATTTTCGTTCAAGATGCATTCTGCTAATAATCACACAGATCGCTAAATAGCCAAGTCGAGTCACTGCTGGAGTTTAGCGCAACTGCATCTTATGCCGCTTTTCCACTACAAACGCGGCTGAGTCGGGCTGAGCGGGGCTGTTAGAGTTGCATTTCGACTACAACCGCGCTGAACCGTGCTGGCTGGAAGTGGGTGGACACATTGGGTGGAGTTAGCGAAAGTGGGTGGACGTCACGTGATGTCGTTAAGCAGCGCAAACAGTGACATCAGTGATCTTTTAAGCGGTAGTCTCACGACCCGAATAGTAAACAATAAACATGGAGGACATGGAGTCGTTAGTGTTGCTGGTCTTGGTGCTGTGGCTTGTTGTCACCGACAACGCCAACAGATACTGGCAAGAGCGTATAGATGAGGCGAGGCGCATAAGGCTTCAGAAATTCTCGTAATTCGTAATTCTTCTTCTTCCGGGTTTACGGTGTTTACAGATCCCAGCGCGCTCGCGGGGCATGTGTGGGCATGTGAGGACACTCCTCCTCACCAATCAGTGCACAGGGGAGTGTCTGCTCACGCCCCCAACCTCACTCGGCTCGCTTTGGCTCGCTTCAGCCCCACTCCAAAACGGTGCGAGTTTTAGGGGCTAAGCAGGGCTGAAACGAGCTGAGTCGTGCTGGTTTTTGGTAGTCAAAACGCGAGCCGTGTCGGGCTGAAGTGAGCTGAAAAAGGGTAGTGGAAAAGGGCCATTACTGAATCTTCAAGCCTGTTTGCTGTCTGCACTGCTTCTAGGCTGGATTTCTGATTAATGTGATGTTAAAGGAACAGTCCACCGTACTTCCATAATGAAATATGTTCTTCTCTGAATTGAGACGAGCTGATCCGTACCTCTCCGAGCTTTGCGCGACCTCCCAGTCAGTCAGACGCGCTGTTACTCCTGTTAGCAATGTAGCTGTCGAAGCGCGCAGAAGGTGTTAGTATGCCTGTCATTATAGTGCGGACTTTCCATAGCATAGAAAATCGCCACGTTTCAATTTGTGTAACTGAACTTTGTTTCATGTCACTGGTCATATAAACCTATGTAAACAGGAAAAACGTGGAAGAGTTTGGTCGCATCTAACTACAGCCCCAAAAAATACCATTGGCCATGCTGAGCCTAGCTACATTGCTAACAGGAGTAACAGCACATCTGACTGACTGGGAGGTCGCGCAAAGCTCGGAGAGGTACGGATCAGCTCGTCTCAATTCAGAGAACATCATATTTCATTATGGAAAATACGGTGGACTGTTCCTTTAAAAGTCACAGGAAAATGGTGAAAGAGAAAAGAAGCTCTTGCTCTTTTTATCACATATTTGAAATCATTTAATATTCCATCCTATTAAACACCACTGTAACGGGATCAGCAATGTCCCCCTGTGAGGTCACCACGAGACTCAACCTGTTACTTCACACAGGAATAAAGAAGATATCGCATCAACTAGTATGTAGCACAATAATCACTAAGCACAAATATTTCAATACATGAAATATATAATGAGTTTTAGGGTGGAGATTTCCTTTAAATGCCTAATTTATGACCATAAATTACAAGTGTAGTTGGTCTGTTTGAGTACGTTTTACAGCACGTAAATATAAAAGAAACAAGATGCAAAGAGCTCATGCACTGTATAATGATCACTGGATCACTACAATTGGATGTAGGCATACAAGTAAACAAACAAATAGTTGGGGCGGGGCGATGAACGGGGCGGGGCTTACAGACGCCTCATGGTTAGTGCAGCACTGTGGCCACGCCCAAACACGTCTGTAACGTTTAATAGCTAGCCAACAACCAGCAAAATATAACACGGTAAGTATTTAAATGGTAGCTATTTTTGCATGAGCCATGATTTAACGATAACATTATACACCACTATACGTTTGATAGAGAGTAAAAATAGTTTTATAATTTACGAAAGCACCTTTCTGCTAGCTAGTGCTAAAAATGCTAACCTCAAGGCCGAATCATCCACTGTTTTAAAACAACTAAAATAAGAAAAAAAGTAATAACCGTGAACAGGTTAAATTATCTACAGTCGTTCACTCTATCAAAAAAGCCATACGTCCTACACATAAGTCCCATGTTGCGAGCATGAAGCTAATAAAAGTACTCTATTGCTAAATTAAAACATGCAAAGTGTGAAGTTCCCTCCTTACCAATGGCATCCATAGCTGGGTGAAGCCGGAACTGCTTCCTGCTTCCGGTTTGACCCTTTCAACGCAAAAGTCCTCCTGCGGCCTCAGTCAAACTCTCATTAAAAACGGGAAACGTGATACATTGGGTGGGAAAGAAATACTGCAAACGTCTGCCTGTCGTTTTGACAGCGAATTTGGTCGAAAGACAAGGCCCCATTTTTAATTACCACACACATCTGTCTACTCACCAGCAGGGGGCAGACGTGCACTCACATCACCAGTAATATGGATGCCAGTGAGGTGTTTACATGCGAAGTTTGTGAGTTTTCCACTGCATACACCTTCTACGGCAGGAAACCACCAAAAACCAGAAACATTGGGTATGTATAATCTCAACAACTGATAATCTTGTCTGTGTTCCACATTCTAATGTCACATAAAATCTAATCAGAGGTGTCTGATCCATTAGTAGGCTGACATGTGACTATAAGAGCCAGAGCATTTTAATTCAAGATTAATGCAGTTTGCTTAATGAGCATTAATTCACCTAAAATCTAAAGGCAGCCTTCTGTAAAAGTTTTTCATGGTGCAGTTATTTCCTGCCCTGTTGGTTTTAATAGTCTCTCTCTCTCTCTCTCTCTCTCTCTCTCTCTCTCTGTGATATACATAAAATAGTTGTTTTTTTAAATATTATTTGTATCACAAACATTCAATAATTAATTAATTTTCCTTTATTTAGTGTACACATTGGTGTAATCAGTCTTTAACCCAACTACACTGTAAAAAAAAATCTTGTCAAATTTACAGTGAAAAACTGGCAGCTGTGGTTGCCATTTTTTCACCGTAAAAAATACAGTGACAGTGTATATGGCTTTACGGTAAGGTATATCAACACTTGTAAAAACAACAGTTTGAAAATGTTCAATTTTACAGGTATTCAATGTACAATAATCAATACATAACTGTTAATTTTACGGATATTCATTGTACAATAAACAATGATTCAAAATGATGGTTACAAGCAATGATCTACTAGACAGATATATTTTTTAGAATCTTTTTTGGGCTTTTTTCACCTTTATTGGATAGGACAGTGCAGAGACAGGAAATGAGCTGGAGAGAGAGACGGGGAGGGATCGGGAAATGACCTCAGGTCAGGATCGAACCCGGGTCCCCGGATTCATGGCATGACGCCTTAGTCGACTGAGCCACAACGGTGGGCATGTTTTAATTTTTTTAACAGGGCAATGATGTAATTTTAACTATCACATTCTGTTTTAGTATTACAGTTTGTCTGTGTTTAAACTACAACAATTTGTAAATTCTACAAAAAAATATGATCAATTCAACATATTCTTACTGTTAAATTAACAGTGGTATTTGGTTAGGAGTTTTACAGTATATTGATGTAAATTACACACTGCTTCATTGTTTTTGTATTTACAGTTTTTTTATGTCATGATTTTACATAAATTCACTGTTAATTCTACGGACATTTTTTACAGTGTATATTAGAAGTTCAAAATCTTACACATACCAGTCTTGCCCCTATCTCTGTCATCATAAATTAATTCATTCTACTTCAGTAAGCAC